>NC_061101.1:48220193-48222693 GCF_015104395.2 Macrobrachium nipponense
GGAAGAAAGAAAACTTGGTGTGGGAGGAAAGAATTCGAAATATGGTTAGAAAGAAAATGATGTGTGGGAAGAAAGAAAACGAAATGTGGGTGGGAAAAATACGAGGTGTAGGAGTAAAGAAAACTTTGTATATGAAGAATGAAAATAAGATGTGCAAAGAAACTGAATTATAGGAAGGAAAAAACGATGTGTAGAAAAAAAAACGAGGTGGAGAGAAAAGAAAGAAAATGAGGCGAAGGAAGAATGAAAACGAGATGTGGGAAGAAAGCGATCTGTAGGAAGAAAACGAGTAGTACGGAAAGAAAACGAGGTGTAGGAAAGAAAGAAAATGAGGCGTAGGAAGGAAAGAAAACGAGGTGTAGGAAGGAAAGAAAAAAAGGGGTAGGAAGGAAAGAAAACGAGGTGTAGAAAGGAAAGAAAACGAGGTGTAGAAAAGAAAGAAAAATGGGTGTAGGAAAAGAAAAGAAAATGAGGTGTGGAAAAGAGAAATGAGGTGAGGAAAGAAAAGAAAATGTAGGAAAGAAAGAAAATGGGTTGTAGGAAAAGAAAAAAAGAAAAATGAGGTGTAGGAAAGGAAAAGAAAAGATGGTTGTAGAAAGAAAAGAAAATGAGGTGTAGAAGAAAAGAAAAGAGGTGTAGGAAGGAAAGAAAACGAGGTGTAGAAAAGAAAGAAAATGAGTGTAGGAAGGAAAGAAAAGAGGTGAGAAAGAGAAAACGTGTAGGAAAGAAAGAAAATGAGGTGTAGGAAGGAAAGAAAACGAGGTGTAGAAAAGAAAGAAAATGAGGTGTAGGAAAGAAAGAAAATGGGTTGTAGGAAGGTAAGAAAAAGAGGTGTATGAAGGAAAGAAAATGAGGTGTAGGAGAGAAAGAAAACGAGGTAGGAAGAAAAGAAAATCAGGTGTACAAAGAAAGAAAACGTGGTGTAGGAGAGAAAGAAAACATTGTGTAGGAAAGAAAGAAAAAGAGGTGTAGGAAGAAAGAAAATGAGGAACAGAAAAAAGCAAATGAGGTGTTGTAGTAAGGAAAGAAAATGAGCAGCAGAAAGAAAGAAAACGAGGTGCTGGGAGAAAAGAAAACGGATGTATTAAGAGAGAAAACGAAGTATTGGTTGGACGCTTCGTAAATGGAGGAAAGAATTTGAATCGACACACCAACGAATATAATATGATGCTTGATAATGATTAATGTTTGGTGGCAATGACAACATCAACAACCACGGCTGCTGTGCTGGAAAACAAAAAAATAATTGCTCTATTTATTTAGTGACAGTCAAAGCTACATAAAAAGCTCGACATTTTTTTAACTGTTTTCAGCAAGGAATTATTTACAACACTAAACCGACCTTCTTCCGCATATCCGCTGCCATCTTTTTAATCCTCTGCGTTTCGATATTGACAGAAAAAAAGAGAGAGAAAGAACCAAATATGAAAGTATTAGAATAACGAATTTCGAAAGGAATTCACAGTCTCAATGCAATGTAGTTAAGTCAGTATGAATGATATAAGTTATTTAGGAGCCTTGAAGTTTAACCGTTCTTACTCCTCCTGTGAGCGTATGTGCACACGTACATACAGATGTACAACCATACATACATATTATATAGTTGCATATTTCTATATTGAATGTGTGCATATATACATATATATATATAATATATATATATATATATATATATATATATATATATATATATATATTATATATACATATATATATATATATATATATATATATATATATATATATATATATATATATATCATATATATATTACTGTGTGCGCTCATGCTTTGCATGGTCACATAAGCAATCAGAAGAACATGAAAACAACATGACTTACGTGTACATTATGTATACACCTATCTACGCTAACTACATCACACCAACTATGGCAAACATGTCATTTGAATGAGCAAAAATTGAGTGAAAAATCAAAAGATAAAAATAAATAAAAATAAAAACTGAGTGATACATCCCAACACACTTGCAGAAAACACCATTGGTACACAATCTCAATACGATTATTATATTATTGTTATTATTATTCTCTATCACAGTCCTCCAATTTGATGGGTGTATTTATAGTGTGGGGTTACGGGTTGCATCCTGCTCCTTAGGAGTCCATCACGTTTCTTACTATGTGTTCCGTTTCTAGGATCACACTCTTCTGCATGAGTCCTGGAGCTACTTCAGCCTCTAGTTTTTTTCCAGATTCCTTTTCAGGGATCTTGGGATCGTGCCTAGTGTACAATTTCCACTGGCATATCCCATATCCTTATTATTATTATTATTATTATTATTATTAATTATTATTATTATATCTCACCACAGACCAGTGAGTTAACTTAAACTAATTCTCCAGTTCTCAAAAGAAAATAAAAGGTATTGACGGGGAACAAAACCAGTTTTATTGCATTTATGTCATGACCATTCGTCAAAAAAAAACCATAAGTAAACTGATGAGACAGAGAGAGAATATATTCATAATCCTTGCATACAT
>NC_061101.1:48227693-48232693 GCF_015104395.2 Macrobrachium nipponense
CCTCGATATAGTGTGGTTCGGATCCCACAATAAGCTGTAGGTCCCGTCGTGTCTAGGTGACCAATTGGTTCCTAGCCACGTAAAAATATCTAATCCTTCGGGCCAGCCCTAGGAGAGCTGTTAATCAGCTCAGTGGTCTGGTAAAACTAAGATATAATTAACTTTTCAGTTACCCAAGATGCAATATTAAGAACGTTGCCAATATGCACTCTCAATTTGAAGCCAAGCATATTCAAATATAACAGGAAACTGACGCGCATCTAAAAATGAATGTCCCATCTGTTGTGTTGAAATTTTAAAGCGACTTCAACCGTTCCCTTAGAACTCGGGCCAAAAACTGAGGAGAGGCAGAGGGATGACCTCGCGGAGCCAACCACACTTAAAGTTTTCCGGAAATGGACATCAATTCCAAAAGGAATGTTCCAACTGTCGTGTGGAAATCTCAGACAATTACTTCAGCCTTTCTTCTAAAAAAACTCAGGCCAAAAGTCTACACCATACAGATGGAAGACCTACCAAAATTGCTCGAGGAGGTCACCATGATAAAATACAAACAGAAATTCGAAAATTAATTTTTAATTACCTTCATATCAATAAAAAAAAATTTATGAGTATTCAACAGAAAACTGCAGCCTGTTCTATCGGCGAATGTCTGAGGTACACGTCATTCAACAAGAGAAATCTTTTTAAAAAGTAACCTCACCCGCCTGTGGTGTTTGCGTTAGGTAACACTGCGTCCCGGGCTTTAGATAGTTATGCTATGCGTAAGTTTTAGGTAAATAAAAGGATATCTGGGTGTACATTTGCAACTGAAAAATGTGTTTTAATAATTTACCGTGCGAATTACACCGTTAATATTCGAAATAGGATATTGTTATTGTTGAATGTAAGCTGAATGTAACTATCTAAAGCCCAGGACGCAGTGTTACCATACGCAAACACCACAGGCGGGTGGACAGATGGAAAAAAACCTCACTAATCACTATGTCAAACGAAAGAAAAACAAGTTACCGGCCACTAAAAGGAGGAGGATGCTCTGAGGTCATGTTCACGACCATAAAAATATATTTGAAAAAAACGTTCGGATAAACATTACAAATACGAACCGTACCTTGTATGGAAAGGTACTTCTTAATATTAACTCCCTCCAACATTTATCATATTTAACGAAAACCTAAAATATGAATTATACTTAACGAAATCTTTTAATATTCATTATATGTAATTTATTTACCGGAAACCTTAAGTATTTATTATATTTGACGAAATCCTAAATATTAGTCATACTAAACGAAGTTTTTAAATATTTAAAATTTTTAATGAAATCCTTAAATATTTATTATAGTATTTAACGGAATCCTTAATTGTTATATTTACCTGAATCCTTAAATACCTGTATTACACGAAATTCATAAATATTTATATTTAACGGAATCCTTAAATAGTGATTACACTTAACGGGATCCTTAAATATTTATCATATTTAACGGAATCTTTAAATACTAATATTTAACTAAATCCTTAAATATTGCTACTTAACGAAATCTCTAAATATTCACATTCAAAGAAATCCTTAAACATTTACTAAATCTAACTAAATCCATAAATATTGATTCTAAAGAAATCCTTTCATAAAAAAAAAACACGAAACCTTGATTCTGTCAACAAACTGTCAACACGATACTGCCAACTCTCAAATAACTCTTGGAAGCAACATGACGATACAGGTAAATTAACAGACCTTATAAACACAGGATTTACCGAGCGCACGATTCTATTAGTAGTAAATCTAGTCAGACCTTATGGCTCCCTCTTCGACACCTCTGTAGTGTGAAGTCGGGTAGATGAAGAATGCACAATGACAATAATGCTTTGTATGTGCATACCTTATATATATATATATATATATATATATATATATATATATATAATATATATATATATATATATATACACACACACATATATATACACACACACACACACACACATATATATATATATATATATATATATATATATATATATATATATATACATATTTCATATACAATTATTATTATTATTATCATTATTACTATCATTATTATATTATTATTATTATTATTATTATTATAATAGACTTGAAATTCTAACTTTCAAAGATTATTATTATTCAAACCTCCACAGAGTACTATCATTATTATTAAACTTGAAATTCAAGCTACCAAATAATATTATTATTATTATTAGACCTGGAATTCTAGCTTCCAAAGAACATTAAGGTGTTCATTCGAAAGAAAAGAAAGAATGTAACAGGAAACACAGAAAGAGATAGGTTATCAGAAAAATAAAAAAATACTAAGAAATGACTAAACAAACAAGTAAAAATGTAAGTAGATCATTAAAATACAAGAAGAAGAACTGTAGGAATTGAAACAATGACAAGAACTATACAGTTCATAAAATGATGCCTTTTCCTCCAGACTGCTTCAGTGTACTTCAATATTGAAAAACAGAAGGTCTATATCATGTTTTCATACAACAAATGTATGTCATTCAAAATGCTCAGACGGTTAATTCACTTGTTACAAGCTAAAATGAGGTCTAATAAATAAGCAGAGAGAGAGAGAGAGAGAGAGAGAGAGAGAGAGAGAGAGAGAGAGAGAGAGACTGTAATCGTGCGTCTTAATGTGTTCTCTATCGATTATTCCAAAAACATTTACAAAGGTAATCAGAAAGGTTCCGACTGTGTTCTGGGAAGAGAGAGAGAGAGAGAGAGAGAGAGAGAGAGAGAGAGAGAGAGAGAGAGAGAGAGAGAGAATAAATCAGGTTTCACTAATTTGCACCAAGAAAAGGGAACAATTTCTATTCAGCATTTTCAATTTATTACAACATAAGATTCATCAAGATTACCATAACCTAGTTTTGAGACGCTTTCCAGGAACGTCTGTCCATTTATATTCGGGACAAATCCTGCTCAAGTTGTTCCGACATGGAAATCAGTTTGGAAGACTAAATACATATAATATATATATATATATAATTCATTAGTTTCAGCGATAATCTAATTACCTCCTGGCTTCAATTCCTAAATTACTTCTATATATCAGAATGCCAGAATGCTTGCAACACACAAATGCTTGCGTTGGTACAACACAATAAGTAATTCTCTCGAGTAAAGAAAAAAAAACTAGTAATCTAAACAAAAGCCAATGCTAAGATGGCAATAGAGTTAAACTGAAAATAAACAATTCGAGTGGTAGGCAATTAGGGTTAAGATTCTCGAAGAGAAACCATATTTAACCAAATGCAAACTCATATGCATGTTTGAATACTATATATATAGTATACACAACTATACACATATACGACGATATATATATATATATATATATATATATATATATATATATATATATATATATATATATATATATATATATATATATATATATATAATTATATATATATATATATATATATATTATATATTTATATATACGATTGACCGTAATCAACCACAAAAGATGAAGAACAAATAAAATGAGGCAGAAGTCCCGCGCGCGCGCAGACACACACACACACACACCCACCCACACAAAGAATACAGTGACAGACACAACGGCCCTAACACTCACCCTGAGTGTGCTGAAAAAGGCGGCAGCCGACGGTCTCTGGGGGATGCTGGCCCTCTGTCGCTCCCCGTGGGCTTTTCTGGGGTCAAGGGGCGGTGACCCCCTCGGAGAAATCTCACCCGACCTAGAACAAAGAGATAAGTATGAATGTCGTTGAATTTCACAAATGCAGTGTTTTATGTTTTACCTGAAACGAAAAAAGTTCTGTGGACAAGGAAGAAAAAATTATTACATATTTACTTGTTATGTTAGGCTGCTCTCTCTCATCTCTTCTCTCTCTCGTCTCCCTCCTCTCGCTCTCTCTCTCTCTACTGTCACCCCCCCCTCTCTCTCTCTCTCTCTCTCTCTCTCTCTCTCACTATGATATATATATATATATATATATATATATATATATATATATATATATATATATATATATAATATATATAATATATATTATATAATAAAATATATATATATATATATTATATATATATATATACATATATATGTATATATACACATATATTACACGCATACATATGTTTGTGTATATTCATGCATGTATTTTATAGTCTCCATGAATGAATCGTTCATTGCTAAGGGGTAAAATTGTATAGCCAGACTTGTAAACACAATGTTTACTTAATGTTGTAGTTTATAACCAAGCGTAACAGAAAATGACACCAGCATTTCAGGTTGTAAATTACATCTGGCAACTGGAGGAGAACTGGGAGCAAAACGAACTTCAGCAGTGTCAGAAATGACAAAACCATGGAACCTTCCATTCAAAAAGGTATTCACAAAATTAAGGCTTCTTTGCAAGAAACGGCAGTGCTGTCCTTCATTTGCAAAGTATCGTGTCACCCGATGCAAATTCTCTAACCAGGGAAGCAATGCCTTGTCAATTCCTGACTTTCCTCTGCTTCAACTTTATCTAGAGAAAATTTAACATACTTGACCTCCCTCTATTTCAACTTTTTCCGGAGAAAATTGAACATTCTTGACTACCCTCTATTTCTGCTTTATCTAGTGAAAATTTCACTTTAATCACTTAAGCCTTATCTCTTTTCTCTCGTCAAACCCGTTTTTCCCAAACTAATATAAGATAGATGCTAAAAAAAAATAATCATAAAAAATATATTTCCGCGTCACTACTCCGCTCTGTCAATTATCGTTAGCACACGTCATCAGGTTTAAAACTCATCTCCTTGGTAAAAATGTGTTTAACGAACGTACCTCTCCAGGGAAACAGATCAAAATAAAAGGGAGAGAAAAATGAGGACCTAACTTTAAAGACACAGTTTCCTTATATCAAGTCACTGGGCTCCCATTTTTTTTTTTGTTCTTTAATTGTTATCGAAAACACACACAATACTTAATATTATCATCTCTTGACGC
>NC_061101.1:48237693-48277693 GCF_015104395.2 Macrobrachium nipponense
TGAACAATGAGTCTAACTACTTCGGATCACTAATAACAGAGGGAGGTAGGTACCGAGAAAGTAGAGAGAGAGAGAGTGAGAGAAAGTAAGTATATCTTAGTTTTACCAGCCCACTGAGCTGATTAACAGCTCTCATAGGGCTGGCCCGAAGGATCAGATATTTCTTTTACGCGGTTAGGAACCAATTGGTCACCTGGCAACGGGACCTACAGCTTATTGTGGGATCAGAACCACATTATATCGAGAAATGAATTTCTATCACCAGAAATAAATTCCTCTGATTCCGCGTTGGCCGAGCCGTGATTCGAACTTCAGACCACCGGATTGGCAGCCGAACGCGAAAACCACTCGTCCAGCGAGGAACAAGAGAGTGAGAGAAGCCTGGCAAAAATGGAGAGACAAGAAATGACCATTAAGGCTCAAAATGAAGATTTATAAGACAGTTATCAGGCCTGTACTGTTACACGGTGAGGAAACTTGGGCACTTAAGAGGAAAGAGGGGGGACCGCTGGAAAGAGAACCGAGATGAAGATGGTGAGATGGGTTGCTGGAATATCACTACTGGAAAGGAGGGAGAGTCAAGACCATAAGAACAATGTGAGGTATAAGTATCATAAAGGAGAAGGCCAGAGAAGCTCCCCTGAGATACTATGGCCATGTAATGAAAAGAGAGGAGGTGGAACCAAGCAAGAGAGCTAAGAATATGCCACTCATACGGAGGAGTGTGGTGGTGGTGGTGGTGGGGGAGGGCGTGTTGGCGTCGATGTGGTGAGGAGGGGTATAGATGCGGTGGGACTGAGGGAAGAAGATGCAAGGAATCGAAATTGATATAGAAAGCAGTCTTGAGCGGCCGACCCTGCTATACGGTGGGTCTAATATGGCCAAAATAAGAAGATAAAATTCTCTATAATTGTTCTATTATAAAATTCTTCTTCTTTGTTCTGTCCTTTTTCCTTACGTATTATAAACTATCCTATAATCTGTAATAAATATAGTTTTTTATATGCATTAAAAAATTCTTGTTTTCCTGTATCACAGATTTTTCGTGTATTATAAATTTCTTTTTATTCTTACGTATTATAAAATTATTTCTGCTTACCTATTATAAAATTATTTATGCTTATGTATTATAAAATTACTTTTCTTTGTGTATTATAAAATTCTCTACATTTGCCCTGTATCATAAATTTCTTTTCCTCAAAATTTTCTTGAAAAAAAAAGAAATTTACATTATTCATGGGTAAACGTATGAAAAAATAAAAAATACGCTCAGTACGAAAAATTTAATTATGCTCTCAAAAAGTTTAGCGAGGGCAGAAATTGTTTGAAACTTTAAAAAAATATGCCGCTGTGAATGTGACCTTTTAAAGTTAGGAATGCTAAAGTAACAAGAGCAACTCCTGCAGATATTCCTGGATTCGTGTCTCTAGAATATTCTTCCCACAGACATCCTGGGTCTTGTTACGTCAAGTTTACTCATTATTTTCTTGGCACACAAATTGCTCGTCTTCTCTCAAGATGAGTAAAAGAATTCCTCATTCATTTTCCAGGGCAAACACTTAAAAGAGTTGTTTGCATTTTTCAAGATGAGAAAAATATTTTCTCATGAAATATAAATCTATATACTCACATCTTACTCATTTTCCAGGGCAAAAATTTTAAAAAAATTTTTGTATGTTTTCTTCAAGATAAGTAAAAGATTTTCTCATGCAAATATATCTACTCGAAAGGACTTTACAAGGTTTAAGTAAAATAACAAACATATAAGTTTTTCCTTTATCAAACAAAATTCCTCGTAAATCGTTTCAGGATTTAATGCATAGCAACCAGCTGATTGTGAAGAAACTACGGTGCAAGGTGCTTGAACTTAGAGAGAGAGAGAGAGAGAGAGAGAGAGAGAGAGAGAGAGAGAGAGAGAGAGAGAGAGAGAGAGAGCATAACATTAGTCAACAAAAGAATAGTCAATAGCTTTTTAGCTTTTTATATATTTATAATAACGGAATGAAAACCTCGCAGTTGCACTGTGATTGAATTGTTAGAGAGGGTGGAAAGTCCGATGGAAGAAAGAGAATATGAATGGTGGTAGAAAAGGAATGAAAGGGGTTCTGATGCCTACAGTGCACCACATGAGGTACACTGACGACGCTAGTCCCAACGGTGGACGCACTTTATTTCCTCAATAATTCAATCATCGATTCACTTAACTGATCTTAACTTCAATACATATCAACTTTGCCTTGAAGTTGATATGTATTGTTTTACATTACGAGAGAGAGAGAGAGAGAGAGAGAGAGAGAGAGAGAGAGAGAGACTGATTCCACCTCAATGCCATGAGGAACAACTCGTCGACGCCATATTGTTCACATTATAAGACTTGGAAACAAATGAGAGAGAATGATTCCACCTCAATGCCATGAGGAAAACCTCGTCGAGGCCATATTGTTCACCTGGGCGAGTTGAAAATGACCTCGTCGAGGCCTTCAGATTACAAGACAAACCAAACAAATGGTTTAACCCATCCACTACCATATAACATTCAGAAGGAATCTAAAAATACTCAATGTAGCACGAGTCTTCAAATGGAGACATAAATACAAAGTTGCGTATGGGCACTAATACACTTCAAAAAATTGTTCAGTATAAAGAGCTTTCGGGCATCTGTCCGGTTCTCATTTTAAAACAGATTCCCGAAAGCTCTTAGTTTAGATTTATCTCTAACCATATTTATACCCAAGACATAGCTAACGTTTGATTATCCTCAGCATGTCATTATAAAACTCATATCAATTTTCGCTTACTCGGGGAGGAAAGCGCAACAAAACTACTTTGTTGTTGGTGTTGGGGGAGGGGGGGGGGGGGGTTAAGAAAGCCTTAAAAAGGTGTTTTCCCAGTAGAGTTAAAGATATAAGGAAGTTTTAGGACAGTATATTTATTTAATTAATTTATTTATTAAGAAAACTGAAATGTAAAAATAAATGAATGGTATGTTATACAGTACAGAACAATTACTTCTCGTAAAATATAGTCTATTTTAAATTTCGATGATGAAACAACGCGGTATTTGACCGTAGATTTAGCACGCGGCACGAGTAAGCTGGAGGTCGGATCACGCCTTGTCTTACATCAATTGATCAACTATTACCTTCTGACGTTTTATGCCGAAAGAAATTTCCCCAGATCACCATCAACAAGCGGTCCTAATACTGCATTTCAGAAACGCTCTATTCTTCATAAACGAAAAACTAATGCTTAATTAACGTTTGAAAGCCTCAACTCTCGTCCAACGTTCTTTAATTTTTGCCTTTGCAAATGCAAGATGGATGTCGAGGGCTGTCCTAAGGCGTCACTTTACCCACTGCAGATGAATTACTTAAAAGAATCAGCAAGACCATTGAATACCATTATTCAACACTGGATAAGATTTCTGGTCGGGCCGCTGGTTCTTGACCCGAATTAAAGTTCAGTATCTCTTAGTTTTAACCAAGACCCTCTTAAGAGCTGATGAACCAGCTCTCCTAGGTCTGGCCCCGAAGGATTAGAATTTTATTTGACGTGGCTAGGGACCAATTTGGTCACCTAGCGGAACGGGGACCTACAGCTTATTGAGGGATCCGAACCAACATTATTTATCGATAAATGAATTTCTATGCCCCATAAATAAATAAAATTCCTGTGATTCCCACGTTGGCGGAGTCAAGAATCGAACTTCGGTACCATCCGGTTTGGTGGCCGAGCCCCCCTAAAACCACTCGTCCAACAAGGAAAACTAAGTGACCGAATAAACGAACCATAACTTTCATGGAAGGCAAGCGACTAACTTTTCCGGAGCAGAGCGTTCGAAACGAATGTCATTTAAGGTGATGACTAATGACTATACTCGGTTTTTTTTCATCTGTCCATCAGCCTGTGGTGATTGCGTATGGTAAACACTGCTCCGTCCGGGCTTTATGATAGTTACGATTCAAGCTTGAACTTCAACAATAATAACAACTATTCCTATTTCGAATATTAACGGTGTAAGTCGCATAACAGTAAATTATTTAAAACCCACTTTTTCAGTTGCAAATGTACCCACCCAAGATATCCTTTTAAGTTAGCTAAAACCTTACTACATACCGTAAACTATTTAAACGCCCGGGACGGCAGTGTTACCATACAAAAACCCCACACAGGGCGGAATTGGACAGATGAAAAAAAAACAGAATATATATATGGCAAGGATTAAAGATGGTATGGCCACCTGATGAGAAAGCGAAGAGCAACACATGGCAATAGAAGGTGGATGGACGTGGCAGGTGGATGGAACCACGAAGGAATAGGAAGGACCTGCGGACCAGGTGGGAGAGAATTGCATTAGAGATTGATATGAGGGCGAAGGCGAGTATCGGGAGGAAATGACAACAGGGACAGAGATAGATGGGAAGACTCCATTAAAAAACCGGCGACCCCCAATATGGGATCAAAGCTGGGGAAGAAGAAGGAAGATTTATTATTATTATTTATTAATTTTCAATCTTTTTCTTTGGCGGGGGGTAGGGTTGCATCCTGGCCTCCTTAGGAGTCCATCACTTTTCTCACTGGTGTGCTGTTTCTATGAGCAAAACATTTATTCTTCATGATTTCCTCTGGGCTTTACCCCGCAGCATCTAGGTTTGTTTCCAGGTTCCTTTCCTCAGGGATCTTGGGACTCGTTAACTCCTAGTGTCCTATGATTATGGGTACCATTCCACTGGGCCATATCCCCATATCCTTCTTTATTTCTACTTTTCAAGGTTCTTGATACTTATCCATTCTTCCTCGCTCTTTCTCATCTACTTCTGGTTGTCCCATGGTATTGCGACATCAATGAGTGATACTTTCTTCTGACTTTCTTTCAATCCAACGTCCCACGTTCTGGTCTATTGGCACGTATCACCCATCTGTTTCTGGATACCATTGACCCCAGGATTTTTGCTTGAATCGTTTTTGTTATTATTATTATTTATTTTATATTATTATTATTAATTATTATTATTATTATTGATTATTATTATTGTATTATTATTGATTTTCGGGACACACACAAATCCACAAACAAAATCAAGTTCAGAATGTCAATGAACTTGGCTAAAGCCTTCCGGAAGATATATCAAGCTTAACTGGGTGGATGGCAAAAAAAAGGTTATCTTTTTTAATTAGAAAATCAACGGAACATAGAATTTAGGTCAAATGCCAAGCGCTGGGACCTATGTGATCATTCAGCACTGAAAGGGAAATTGAGAGTAAAAAGGTCTGATAGGTGTACCAGGAGGAAAACCTCAAAGTAGTTGCACTATGCATTAATAGTTAGGAGAGGGTGGAAAGTAACATAGAAGAAAGAGAATATGAACGGAGGTGAAGTGAAAGGAATGAAAGGGGTAGCAGCTAGAGGTCGAAGGGAGCTGCAAAGTACCTTAAGCAATGCCTACAGTGTACCGCGTGAGGTGAAATGAACTCTGTAGTCCACAATTCTTCAGATCTATAAGTACGGTTCCCAATAAACGAAAAACTATTCAAAGTGTTTAAGTGAATCGTTCTGATTCATTCATTAAATTAGTATTGAACGCTAAGAACTAACTCAACATCTTAATACAACTAATCATTACAAGAAAACCTTCCGCTCTCTATCCTCCTCTCTCTCAATTCTTCTCTCTCTCCGTTCCTCTCGCTCTCTCTACCGTCTTCGCCGAAAAATTGCAAGATAACCAAGTGCCACAAAGCTGTTCTGTGCACGAATACAACTAGCTTCTTACCAACACCTGAGAGAGAGAGAGAGAGAGATAGAGAGGAGAGAGAGGAGAGGAGGGAGAGAGATCATTATTCTGTCCATATCATACTAGAGAAATAGGGCTAAATCATAAATTATTGCTTTTGCCTAACGAAGGGCTAATCGTAATATTGCTTATTTCTTAACGAAGGGCTAATCATAATATTGCTTATTTCTTAACGAAGGGCTAATTCGTAAATAATGCTGCATTTCCTTAACGAAGGGCTCAATCGTAATATTCCTAAACCGTGTCCCCCCTCCGCAAACCTGCAGAAAGCCGTGAACCTTCTTCTTTGTTAGCCGAGCCTTTCAAAAAAAAACCGTTCAAGAGATTTAATGAGGAAACTAATTTTGGCGCACAAGGACCCGGCCGGAGAGAGAGAGAGAGAGAGAGAGAGAGAGAGAGAGAGGAGAGCGAAAAGAGAGAGAGATTAGGCGAGAGAGAGAATATAGAAAAGGAGAATACGTGGGCTGAAAAGTAATATGAAAAGCCCAGAGTAAGGTCGTTCGTCCCTCCAATGGTTATTCAGGCAGAGAACGGTGAGCTGCCATGAAGACTGTGGAATAACATTATATATAGGGGGTTTATGTTTTTCATTTCCGAGCTTGAATCAGCTGGGGAAACATAACTACATAGTATATGGCAGTACGAAATGCAGAGTACTAAATGATAAGTTAACATGAGAAATTCTGTTGCCTATGGCAGTTTTTGGAAAAAGGGTTTAGGGAAGGATCTTTGACTGGCGCGTGCTTAAGAAATTGTGGGTTTTACGGTCAAGGGGTAATTAAAGTATAATAAAAATAAATAAGAACGTATATTATTCATTGGAATAAGTATTTAGTAATGCATAACTTTTAAAAAAAGACAAGAGACACTTAATATTCTCAAGCCTTTAAGATTCAAAGTCAGAATTTACAACCTAGTGTGTGTTTTTCTTATTATTTAGAAATCTGACTGGACTGATAAGACTAATAGAGAGCAAAAGTTTCAAAGTATATCTTGAGTTTTCCCAAGACCCCACAGAGCTGATTAACAGGCTCTCTTGGGGGAGGGCTGGCCCGAAGGGACTAGATATTTTTTACGTGACTAGGAACCAAACTGATTTACCTAGCTAACGAGACATACAACTTATTGTGGGATTCCCGAATACCAAACATTGTAATCGGAGGAAACTGGAAATTTCTATCACCAGAAATAAATTTCCTCTTGGTTCCGCATTGGGCCGAGCCGAGAATCCGAACTTCGGACCAACCCCGGGTTGGTTTGGTAGCCGAGCACGAAATGTTATCTGGCCGGCCCGTGGAACTACAAATGGGAGCAAAACGTTACAAAAGGTGTAACAGGCGGGAAAAACCTTAAAGGGCAGGGTTGTGCTATGCAAAACAATAGTTAGGAGAGGGTTAAGGAAAGTAAGATGGAAGAAAGAGAATATGAATGGAGGTACAGTAAACGGAATGAAAGGGTTGCACATTAAGCAACGTCCACAGTGCACCATGTCAGATGCACTGACGGCACTAACCCCTACGGAGAGAATCTGTACCAGGAATTCTGTCTAGTCACCAACCCCACCTAAGAGAGATAAAGTTCAACCCGATTTCCAAGTAACTCTCGCTCGCTCTCTTAAGAAGTTCAAGCGAAGATGCGATGCATTGCTACCCTAACACTATCCTCCTTGCATTTTAATATATTTTTCTCCGTCTATTCATTTTCATTTTTTCATAAGCGAGATCTCTTCCATCTGCACTTCCCTTGACCTCTTACTTCTTAATGATAACCATATTCTTTGGAAGCTTGAATTTCGATTCGGTGGCCCCTGTGGTGGGCTTGTTCAATATGGTTAGCGTTTATCTTCTGATTAATAATAATAATTGAAATTTGACTCTAAAGCTAACATTCAGCGCTCAAGACAATGAAGAAGAGGGAGTTGGAGCGGTTGGACACCAAGATAAAGAGATGAAGGAAATAAAGGAGATGATGTAAAAGGACATAAAGGTTGGAAATTGTCAGGAAGCTCCACAATTTTGCACAAGGAAGTAATAAAATAGTAATCGGAAGTTTGGAACAGGGAAAGAATTGGAATACAGAATTTAGGCCAAAGGCCAAGCGCTGGAACCTACGAGGTCCTTCAAGCTCTAAAAGGGAAATTTGCAGTAAAAGTCCTTCAAGCTCTAAAAGGGAAATTTGCAGTAAAAGTCCTTCAAGCTCTTAAAAGGGAAATTTGCAATGAAAATTTTTGGTTTGGCGGGTCGTTAACAGGAGGATCAAACGTTCAAAGCAGTTTCCTCTATGAACAATTCTTAAGAAGGAAGGTAGGATAGCAAGAAGGAGACACAATATGAACGGAGTACGATCCAAACGAATGAAACGCGTCGCAGCTAGGGGCCTGAGGAAGGGACGCTGCAAGGAACGTTAAGTAATGCCTACAGTGCACCGCGTGAGGTGTTCTGACGGTACTACCCTTTAAGGGGGGGGGGGGGAGGATGGAGGCAAGGAGGAGGAGGAGGGAGACATCGATGCATGACCTTTTCTTAAACCAACCCTCATCGATTTGTCAGCTTCAAGATGAAGGCCGATACCGATAAGAGCAACGGGAGGCCCCAGTGTGTTGTTTGGCAAGTGGGAAAATTTCAGCCATTGACATTCGAGACTTTAACAGTCCAACTAACGTCTAACAGACGTTGAAAAAACATCGGTAATCCCGGGAAGAGGCCACACGAACCGGAAGTGGAAAAAAGCAAAAATCAAAATCCTCCCTGTTTTTTTGTTAGCAGTCAAGTACCTCACAAGTGGGGAATGGAATGGAATTATAGAGTTTTGGTGGCCTATGAGGTCATTCAGCACTGAAACGAAAATTGAAAGTAGGCAGGTTTGAAAGATGTAACAGGAGGAAAACCTCAAAGCAGATGCACTATGAAGCATTGTCAAGGAAATGGTGGAAAGCGCGAAGGGAAAAAAGATTAATATGAACGGGAGGGTACAGTCAAAGGAACGAAAGGGGGGCTGCTGCTACGGGCCGCCTAAGGGCGGAAGCTGCCAAAGAAAATCTTTAAGTTAATGCCTATAGTGAACACCGCCATGAGGGTGCACTGACGGCACTAACCCCCTACGAATAAAAACCGCTTATTGATACACGAATTTTACGCAGAACATAATGACTAAGCAAAAATCGATTTTCTGAAGTTGAATACAGGTCCGAAAGGCTCTAAAAAAGTTTCAGTTTAAATATTTTATTATTGAGTATTCTTATTATTTATTATTATTAATTTTATTATTTATTATTATTATTATTATTATTCATTATTGAATTCAGAGGATTGAACCCTATAGTCATATGGAACAAACCCAGCACTGGGGCCAATGACTTGAAATTCAAGGAAACTTCCTCCAACGATTAATGCCTTTGTTCATTAGAAGAAGTAAAAGGGTTCAAACAAAATAAAGAGAGGAGAGAATGGTTAAAGGCTACCAGAAAAAAGTCTCAAAGACTGGACTGAACTATGACCTTTGAATCCACTGATACAGTACTGGTCAGCAGAAAAAATAAGTTAATGAAGTCTATTTTAGGTTAACCAGACCTCTGAGGGGGCTTGATTAACAGGCTCTCCTAGGGATGTCCAGGAAGGATTTATTTTTATTTTTATTACGTTCCCTATGAACCCAATTATTGCACCCACTATAGTTGATTCACAATCAACCGTGCATCATGACGTCTAGGCAACGTCCCTTACGACGCTCCTGTTGGCTTTTTGAGTGAATAAGCCAATCCACTGGGCTGGAAACCTCTCAGTCGCTCTCGTTAGTTCAGTTAGGCAGGATTGTATGTTCCACCTCTCCAGAGGGATTAACTTTTGGTTAAGACTTAATCCCCAGGAGGCGGTGGGGAACGTTAACATACGGCGCCTATGTGAACTCTCTCGAGAGAGTTGACGAGTTTTCAAGCCTGTGAGTTGCTTATCAACAGAACCAATCAAGAAACGTCGTTAAGGGACGGGCCCTGAACGTCAGATGACACGGTTTGATGTTGAATCTATTATAGTTTTGAGGAGCAAGAGGAGTAAAAGTAACACACAGAGAAGAGAGCACAATTAAGGAAGAGCAGAAAAACAAAAAAGATAAACAAAAAATTATTGTCCTCAAAAGAACACGGACTAACGCCATGACCTTGAATCCCACCGAACCGTTTCTCCAGGACACGGATCTTTGTGCGATGAATGAGGGGTCACTTGGCGGCTTTTGGGTAGAACTGACCCTCCGCATGGGAACCCCATCTGTGGGTTGACCTCAATTTTCCTGACTGCTGCCCACGCCTGCAACGGAAGAGAAACAAAAATATAATTGACTAATTAAAAAATAACCAATATCACAAATTAATCCCCCCCCTCTTCAAAAACAACCAAAAATGCAGTTCTAAATGGGGGCGGGTTAATGGAATGGAATATAGAATATAGGCCAAAGGCCAAGCGCTAGGACCTGTGGGGTCATTTAGAGCTGAAAGGGAAATTGAGAGTGAATGGTTTGAAAAGGTTGTAACAGGCATGAAAAACCTCTTACCTTGGCATTATGAAACAACAATTGTTAAGAGAGGGTGGAAAGTCCAGATGGAAGAAAAAAAGAAAAGGAACGGATGTATAGTAAAGGAACATGGCAGGGGTTTGCTGCTCGGGATCTGAAATAGGACGCCTGGTCAAGACCCTTAAATAAACGCCTACAGTGCACCATATAAGAGGCACTGATGGCACTACCCCGTTTCGGAGAATAATGGGTAATTATAATGACAATACAAGGAATAAGTAAAAAGAAAAAAACTGTTATATATTAATTTAGTTACTTTATTTCCAACAAAATTAAAAAAAACAAGTGGCACTCGGCTTTTTAGGGGAGGGCAAATCTAACAACGAAAGGTTTTTTTTTTATTTACTGTCCAAGACGACAGGAACTATAAAGAGATGTAGATAGATTTGTTTAAAAGTAACCCCTTCCGAATCCTCGAAAATTAGCAATTGATGGAGAAACCAATCCACAAGTCATTGTATGACTTTAAAACAAAAACACAAAATTTTTTTATATTTAGAAAATATATCTATAGAGAGAGCTCTTGGGAATCTGCTTGATTCCTCTTATCAATTCGAAATTGAAAAAGGGGAATCAATATTAAACAAGGCGTGATCAGATCTCCAGATTACTCCTTCTGCGTGCAAGATTTTCCCTTCCCGTATAAGTTGTAAACATTATATTCCTAACTTAAAGTAAATTAAAATATGCTAAAATCTATGGTCAAATAGAGCCTTGTTTCACAAAAATTAGAAAAGTTAAAATAAAAAATAAAAACGCTTTATTAGAAATAATTGTTCCTGCACTGTTTACCATACACCCAGTTTATTTTTTCACCATTTTTCATTACTAACTACAATTAAACTCATCAAATACCCTATCCTAAAATTTTGTATCTTTGACTCAATGCAAAACACCTTCTTCGGAACTTTTTAGGCTCTTCCATTGGCCTTTCCTAACCGCCCCCACCCCACAACCAGCAAGAATAACACCACCACCAATAACAACAAAGTAGTTTATAGGCTTACTCCCCAATTACGCAAAAGTAAATCTGCACAGAGATATTTCGGGAAGCTGTTCGGTTCCGTTTTTCAATCTGGTGCGGTGATGTAAAAACACAACCCAAGTCTTTTAACGTTTACTTGGGCTATGGTTTTACAACACAACACCAGACTGGAAAAAGGAATCAAATAGTTTCCCGAAATCTCTCTGTACAGATTTAACTTTATATATGTACATATTTATAACTATGTTCTTTGCTTCAACATTATTATTATTATTATTATTATTATTATTATTATTATTATTATTATTATTATTATTATTATAGCTTCAAATGCATATTAATAGTTATTCATTACATATTTATTACATGTATGGGCCAGCCTTATGAGAGCTGACATTCAGCAACGTGGTCTGGTTAAAAATAGTTAATAATATTATTACATGTATGAGAAAGAATGCGTTAGCGCTCGTTATATGGTAAAAATTCAGGTACTGGGAAATGAATTACCAACCACGGACTGCCAATCCGTTTAATGTTTAATCCATCAAAATCTTGTTTAGCCCAACGAAGTGGAGAAGAGACCAAGAAAAAGAAAACGAAGCAAATACGAAGTGTGGAGAGCATCGCAATTCTTCTAATGCCTGTTCCCAGTCCACATATTCATGGCAAGGTAAAGAAGAGGCATATTTTGCTATTCCATGGAAACTCGGGCATACGAGTTTGCAAATTCCACGGGAATTCCGATCTTGCAGGAAACGTCTCGTCGTCGCGAGTTTTCGTTTTGCAACATCACGGAGCGATCAAGCCTAAATGTCAACGACACAAACAAACACAAAACACACACACACACACACCACAACACAATCTACACACACACACAATATATATATTATCTATATATATATATATATAATATATATTAATATGTATTGTATATATATATATATAATATATATATAATAATATAGATATAGTATACAAATCAACACATTTTTGTATGTCTAATTTTTGTATGTGTATTTGCGAGTACAGGCCCGTCTAATATGGTTAATGTGTTTAGAAAACATTCAGCTTCGAACGCTTACTTTTATTTACTTTCTTGCGATATACCTTTTGAAAACATCGGAGTGAAATAAAAATACTGGGGTTAAACGAAAAGCATAAAAGTCTCACTTTCCAGCTGTGTGGAAAAGTACAAATTGCAGGACTTTTTTTTTGAACAACGGCCGGCACCGCTGGTGAAAACACCTAACCAAGTGCTTGGGACGGGACAAAAGAGGCTATGAAACTGAAAACGCTTGCCCTTGAAACTTCCATACAGGCTTGGAAATCGCTACAGCAGATGTGAAATCATCAACACCGCAACCGTTACTGTTGTACTGTACCCCTAACCACGGTCTTTCCCCGATCAACACTTCAGCCATCAAGCGTTGTTCTTAATCATTTGGACGATCCGTTGTTTTCCATTTTCGATCCGTGTCATTACCTTTATTTTAGACATAGCCATCTCGATTTTATATATGTTTCTCATTATTGGAAGTAAGAAAAGAACGTAAAGTGAAAATACAGAAATATGAGATCTCATCTAATAAAAAAAAGAAAAAATAAATGAATTTTAAAAATAGTTAAAAGCGTCTTAAATTGCAAGGAGAATAGAATCATGGTAGTAGTGCACTGCATCTTCGCTTGGACGTTGGAAATTTGAATTTGCCAAATTTGAAAGACATCCTTGCCATAAAAAGAAAGCATTTACAAATAAGCAGTATTGGGGTGTACGCATACGTTATATAACCTGTACTTTGATTAATTCAATAGGACGAATAACCCCGTGTTATTGATATTTACTGCTATATGATACAATAAGATGTAAAACCAGGGTTTCACGACATCGCAGAATTTTTCAGAGAATTCTTGAAATCACAAAAATCATTTGGGAACATTTGATCCCCGAGGGACTAGTACTAAACATGGCTACCCTGAGTGAATTGGTGATTTCATGAAATCCCTGAAAATTTCAGGGCTTTTCACAATCTTACTGTAACATATATATTCAGTCATGTCTTTCGAGACCCTGACTTGAGAAACAAGGCGTGTTCCGACCTGCAACTTACTCACGTTGCCGTGCTAAATTCTACGGTCCAAATAACGTGCGTAGTTTAGTTCACCAACGAAAAATTAAAATAAAATCACAATATATTTTATTTAGAATTATTTTTCTGTGGGCTTTGTTTTAAACATGGTATATTATTTATTTTTCAATATTTCATTTTCTAATTTAATAAGGAATCAATTAAATATCCTATCCCTAAAATTCCTGTCTTTAACTCAATGCAAAAACCTCTTTTTCGAGCCTTTTTCAGGCTCTTCCATAGACCTTTCCTAACCCCCAACAAGAACAACAACAGTAAGGACAGCAACAACAGAGTAATTTGCAGACTTACTCCCCGAGTAAGCGAAAACACGATACAAAAACATAACTCACAGAACGAAAAGACCATTATGAAGTACTTTTGAAGAAGCATTCAAGCACTTCACACGTTTCGATACGGTCTCAAAACTCTACGGTAACTTCCACCCACATTTCATTACCTCTGAACCTCCAAAGTTATATTCAGTGCAAGACCCAGCTGTTAAAGTTACGTATATCTTAGTTTTACCAGACCACTGAGCTGATAAACAGCTCTCCTAGGGCTGGAGCCCGAAGGATTAGATATTTTGACGTTGGCTAGGAACCAATTGGTCACCTATGCAACGGCACCTATTGCCTTAGTTGTGGGAATCCGAAACCACACTATATCGAGAAATGAATTTTCTATCACCAGAATAAATTTCTTCTGATTCCGCGTTAGGTGACCGAGCCAGGATTCGAACTTCGGGCGGAACCGAATTGGCAGTCCGAGCGCCGAAAAGCACTCGTCCGCAGCGAGGGAACTAAGAACCCCATCTGTAATCTTGAACGCTGTTAAATACAAAGTACTCTATTGCTCTCGATTTAATGAACTGGACTTACTTATAAATAAATAAACACAATAACCACCAATAATCAGTAACCGGATTGGTATAGAATTTAGTCCAAAATGGCCTTGCGCTGGGACCCATGATGAGGTCATTCGGCGCTGAAAGGGAAACTGCACTGGTCAAGAATGTTCACAAGGGTGTAACAGGAGGAAAAAGCTCAAAGCAGTTGCATTTGTGAATCAAAACTGTTAGGAGACGGGCTGGAGGAAAGGTCAGATGGGAGAGGAATAGCGAACGGAGGTAGAGTAAAAGGGATGAAAAGGGGCGGTTGCCACCGCTACCCATCCATCCCTCCCCCATCCCCCTCCCATAAGGGGAATACCAGTAAACGTTTTTCCCTCGAAAATACGAGCGCTGCCTTTACCGTAGAACCCGCCACCATAAAATGGTGTTAATCCTTAATGAAAGGAGGCAGACAGACCTATTAACTGAGCTCTTAAGGTCTTTATGGGACATTGCACTAACCACTACCCCCCCCAACCCCCCAAAAAAAAAATAATCTTCCCATCGAGGGCAAAAAATTAAATTTCTTTCTCGTATATTTCTTTCGTTTATTCTTCTTCTGGCAAAAACAAAGTGTTTCTCCGTGTATTTTCTTCCTTTCCTTCTTCTCAAAGTTAGTTTTTTTCCCTTCATATCTTATTTGCTCTGGTTCGTTAATTTTATCTTACTTCACATAAAACTTTTATAAAAACAAAATTACAAAGTCCTTCGCACTCATCAGGAATATATGAAGTTTCGAAGTTATAAATGTACTATTCTACTTAATGGAAAAGGAAGGTATTCAACATTAAAATAATTTTAAAAAATTACCAAGCCATTTACAATCATCAGAAATATATGATATTTTTAAGATATATTATTCTAGTTTATGGGAAAATTAGGCATAAAATCAACACTGACACTGAACAAGTTAAGAATCCAATCCTCTCAGACACCATAACTTCTTCACCATCCCACCATATCTTATGCAGTAGGAACAAAGAACAGAAGATAGAAATCAGGAAGGTCAAACGCTGGGACCTGTAAGATCATTCAGCTGTGAGACGAAAGTTGAGAGTAAAAGGGTCTGAAAGGCGTAACAGGAGGAAAACCTCAAAGCAATTACACTATGAATCAATCTCAAAGTTTATATAGCAAACTAACCAGCAACGACATCCCTAACTTCCACATCCATAAAAGTCCATATAAAAACAAGGCGTGATCCGACCTCCAGCTTACTTGGCCAGCGTGCTAAAATCTACGGTCAAATAGAGCGTAGTTTCGCCAACGAAATTATAATACGTATGCTATATTTCATTACAAATAATTGTTCTGTAGTGTTAACATGCACATTATATATTTTTTACATTTTCATTCTAATAAATAAATCATAAATATCCTATCCTAAAATTCCTGTCTCTTTCACTCAACGCGAAACAACTTTTTCCGACCTTTTTGGGCTATTCCACAGACCTTTCCTACGCCCCCCACCCCAACAACAACAACAAAAACATGTAAGTTCTTTGTAGGCTTACTCCCCGAGTAAGCGAAACTTATTATACCTACACTTAAAATAATGACAATATCTTTCCCACTCCTCTATTGTCTCTTGAAGTAAATAAGTGAAAAAACCATACTTTTTTTCAAGCAGAAATAGTATAACCGCCCACAACAACAAGAAACGAAATATAGGTCGAACAGTAAAACAAGGACAAATAATAAAAATTTGAAATACAATAAAAGTAATAAAAAGATAATAACAAAAATGTGAAATATGATAAAAAAAAAAAACAAAAAAAAAAAAAACAAGAATAATAAAAATTTGAAGAAAAATTTTAAAAAGAATAAAAGTTGCAAATAATAAAATGACAAAAAAAAAAAAAAAAGAATTTGAAAAATTACAAAAAATTGAGAGTAAAATAAAAAGTAATAAAAAGATGAATTTTCTTTTTTTTTAAATAATGAAAATGTAAAAATATAAAAAAATTAATAATAATAATACCAAAACAGTTTATAAGAGCACCTGCATCACTATCGCAAACCTACACAGAAAGCAAGAAGACAATACAATAAATATAGAACTGAGGCCAAAGGCCAAGCGCTGGGACCTGTGAGATCACTATGAATCAATTGCTGCGAGAGGTAGGAGAGTAAGATGGCAGAAAGAGAATATGAGAGGAGGTACAGTAAAAGGAATGAAAGGGGTTGCAGCTAGGGGCATAATGGAAGCTACAAAGAACCTTAAGTAATGCCTACAGTGCACCACATGAGGTGCACTGACGGCAATATCCCCTCGAGTAAGAAATGATGACAATGGGGACGTAAAAGAATTCAGAATCTCATTTGGAATTTTGGAGTTTTACAATTTTAATTGAAGAAACTGCTCCGACTTCAATTGAAGTCCTTTTGTGATAATGAAGCGTCCGTCTCTCCATTCCAACAACCCCCCCCCCCCCCACCCCAAGCCTTCATGATATCCTTATTACTCGGTAGACAAAGCTGGGGCGAGAATCTTCCACCTCGGTTTTTACGCTGTGTCATGAAGGAGAAGAGGGACGTGAATTCTCACACTGGATAAGTGAATAGCAAAGTCTTCCAACACACACACACACACACTCGCAAACAGAAGATATAACATCAGTTTCCAAGAGAGTGTAAACTTCTACCAATAAGAGGTCATGTATTATATAGTTAAACCTGCTTCTTAATGCCTCAATGTAATGTATTGAAAAAAGGCCAATATCACAGAACAATATGCTATCATGTCCTGCTCTATCGTTCAGTGTTTGGAATCGGAATATAGAGTTTAGTCCAAAAACCAAGAGCTGGGACGTATGAGGTCATTCAGCTGAAACTGAAATTGACAGTAAAAAGGTCTGAAAGGGGTTAACAGGAGGAAAACTTTGCAGTAGCACTCTGAATCAATTGTTCTTAGGAGGAGGAAAGTCATATGAAAGAAAGAAAATATGAAAGGAGGTACAGCAAAAGGAAAGAAGGAGGTTGCAACTAGGGGCCGAAAGGACATTGCAAAGAACCCTGAGTAATGACTATACTGTAATGCATGAAGTGCACTGACAACACTAACACGCCCCCCACCCCTGTAGGGATTGTGATAAGTCATACTATGGTTCTACAGGAAAATCTCTCTCCGAAAGATTGACTCAACATAAACGATCAGTTAGATATGGACAGCATAGTTCGGTAATTTTCCATCATATAAATAACACGAATCATACTATGGACTGGAACTCATCCCAAATTTTATACAAGAGCAGCTGTCGATACAAAAGTCAGATGGTAGAATCTTCACTGATAAAACAAGACAATAGAATCAACATTTCCAATGAAGCCTAGGACTCGATCATATAGACACTATCTTCCTTAAGGAAACGATGAAGCGGATCAAGAAATGAACAGAACTAACGTTGGCTTAGCAGTGACCCCAGGCATATCTCCCACTATATATATTTTGCTGATGTAACTCCTGTCATTTACTACTTGATAAGGGTGGAAGTCAGTCCACCGAACTACAGTCCTTAGCTTTAAACCAGTGTTTTAATTGGCCTTTTATACTTGAGATGTATCCTGTTTTAACAGAAGAATTTATTTACATGTATATACACATATACAAATAACAAATATATATATAATATCATATATAAATGCGATAAACAAAGTATTTTATCTTCGAAATACTAAGTGCAATACTTAGGTCAACAAGCATATTATATTCCAAACGCTGACGAGAGAGAGAGAGAGAGAGAGAGAGAGAGAGAGAGAGAGAGAGAGAGGTTTAAGTTCGAAAATGGCCATAACGATACCCCAAAATATCATGAATGATGCATGAGTCATTCTAAGCACGAACAGAGTCATGTGGATGTCTGCTTCTGCAAGAGGTTTATCTCTTTTAAAGACGAGTGGTTCGTGGTGGTAGGTTTCCGTTTCCTAATAGTTATGTCACGGACCATCGACAGACAGTCTCTTGTTTGTCATCAATTTTCTTAAGTTGTATTCCAACAGAGATCTTCCACACTCACAACTGATCCCTGATCCCGTTTATCTACCGAGAGCAACCGGATTCGCTGAGCGGCAGCAGCACCAGTATGCGGTGAATGTGCCTTGTTATCAAGCTATTCAGTTCCTCACGCCGTTGTACTGTGGAACGGCGAAGATGCAATGCATTACTACCCCAATACAATTTAATAA
Organism: Macrobrachium nipponense; assembly: GCF_015104395.2. Lineage (NCBI taxonomy): Eukaryota > Metazoa > Arthropoda > Malacostraca > Decapoda > Palaemonidae > Macrobrachium > Macrobrachium nipponense. Next base: position 48,256,243 of record NC_061101.1, read on the forward strand.
TGTACTTGAATTTGTTTCCATTTACTTATCAATTTCCTTCAATCCACTGTAGAATGATGAGTGAAACTGTGGACTTGGAACAAGAACTTTAGTTAGTTCATTTCCATTCTCAAGTTCACACTGAATCAGAGGGAGGGTGAGAGGATTATTTATACAAAGGGAGGGCGGGGTTACAGTTCGGTAATCTTAGCAGAATGTTCTTTGAGCGAAAAAGACAAGGAAAGAGGATCAAGAGCTACATTGGATACGTATTAATTTGTTTATTTAGTTTTTCTTTTTAATGAGCCATTCTTTCTGTATTGGCCATATCTTCTGTTACATCTTTCTAATAAAGATGAATTTTGAATTTCAAGCCCCATGGCCCTGTGGGCTTGTTCGTCTTCTGAATAATAATAATAACAATAATAATAACAATAATAATAATAATAATAATAATAATAATAATAATAATAATAATAATAATAATAATAATAATGTCTGCAATCAATGGCAAAATAATTTACATCCGTATCACTGATAAGCGAAGCTAGCTTGTAATTAACTAAGAACTGAACAAATACAGCAATAATAAATGTCAGCAGCTGAAGCTTTTGAAATATAAAATGGGACCTGAGAGGTCATTCAGAGCTCATCTGGAAATGGAAAGTAAAGAGGTTTGCAAGGTGTAACGGGAGGATACCCTCGGATTCGCGCCCTAAATCGAATTGTCAGGAGAGGGTTGAGGAACGGAAGATGTTAGAAAGATAATATGAAACGGAGGTAAAGAAAGAGGAGTGAAAGAGGTTGCTGCTAAGAACCTCAAGTAATGCTTACAGTGTACCGCGTGAAGTGCATTGATGGCACTACCTCGCCACGGGGGCTGATATCCTTCTGATTGGCCTGTCCTCATGTTTATCAACAACATTGAGGATGAAGTCGAATGTTTGCTAATGGAGCCAAAAGTTAGAACCGAGGATGAGAGAGAAAAAGGTCACGAGGGTGAATAGCTAATGGCTTAATTACTGCTTTTCCACGATTTGTAAATCAATGTGACAGCGGCGACAGACACGACTTTAGTTATTCGTTATATAGTAGATAAGCTAATTATTATTATTATTGTATGCTGGAAGTAAACCCTCTTTTAAACATGTTTTATTCAAAGTGATTGCTGCCTCAGCTGCGATAATTTTATAAAGGTTCTTCTCTATTTTTCTAATTATCGTTTTCGCATTGTTGCTTAAACTGGTGAGCAACGCACCGAAGGTTGACATATTTCAACTGAGATATGTCAACCTTCGGTTGACATATCTCAGTTTAAGCAACAATGAGAAAACAATAATTAGAAAAATAGAGAAGAACCTTTATAAAATTAACGCCAGCAACCACTTTTAATAAAACATATTATTATTATTATTATTGTTATTATTATTATCATTATTATTATTGGGAAGTAGACCTTTTAAACGACTTCTGTTGAAATAAATGGCTGATTCAGCTGCGTTTATCTTATACAGGACTTTCTCAGGCCTCCTTATTGTTGATTTTTCAGTATTGCTTAGACTGGCAAGCAATGTGCCAATGGAGGACATGTCAAAAACGATGGATTCAAGGGACAATTATTATTCTGCATAGAAATACATCAATCTCTCTCTCTCTCTCTCTTCTCTCTCTCATCTCTCTCTCTCTCTCTCTCTCTCTCTCTCTCTCATGCTATTTCTTGCACATTTTTTTTATTTTTTCCATTTTCCTTCTAATAAGTAAATCATAAATATCCCATCCTAAATGTCCTGTATCTTTAACTCTTTTAGGATTTTCCATAGGGCTTTCCTAACCCTTCCCCCAACAAGAACAACAGCAACAAAGTAGTTTGTAGACTTATTCCCCGAGTAAGCGAAAAAAGGAGCAAGCTAAAACAAGCTATAGTATGTCCTTTTCAAACAGACCACGTGAGAAAATATTAGCCAAAGACCAAGGAAGCCTGGCAGAAAATATCAAAGACCAGTGACCTCGGAACCTGGCGTCATCAAACAGGGACGACTGCAGATTTATCCTGTGACTTTTCACGTTCAAGTAATCCAACTTTCCTTTGAAAACTGTAAAATACTAAACCAAAAATTAAAATGGAATGTACAGTGATGTAACAAGATATCAGATACAAGGAAATAGCTTCTAAACATACACTGCATAAATATATTTACATAATATCAATGCACCACAACGTATGGTAATAATGTTCTGACATTATACTGTTACGACGTACACTCAACAAGAAAACTGAAGATACAGTTTTTCATAGCTTTCGTTATCCAATTTCCCATTTGTTTTTACTGAAAAGACATAATATCACTAAATTTACTCTAGAATATGAAAATACATTGCAAATTATATCATATAGGTTAAAACTGCAAAACACAACCGTTCAGATACTTAAAAACACGATATATGTCGAAGTAATTGGAATTTCTCAGATGGATTCGTTAATTAGAGATCTGGTAGATAGAATGTGAATTTCTGATTTTAGTACTATGTATCACAAAGACAATATTTACTAGTTTTGCTTCATGAGCGGGGATATATTGCATTATCGTAAGTGGTGAATGCAATGATTTTAGTTTCTACAAACTTATGTTTGTATTCCAAAGCAATTAAAGTTAGCTGACGTCAAATGGCACTCAATGTTGTGACGGCTAAGGTAGGTTTGAACCAAATCTAGTTTCATCCTCAAGAGCGTTTTCTATGATGTGAGGAGCATCCCTAAACTTCAAGTGGGAAAGAAAGCGCAAGTACTGGATACTGGCTAACGTAACGGATTTCACACTTTGATTACTTTGACGTTGACATGGATCGAATGCTGGTTGCTGTTTACAAAGCTACTGTCTTTAAACATAAATCTTAATCAAGGTTTAAGTAGCATGTTAGCTCAAAGATTTTCTGGCTATCAAGGTATATAGAATAAGGGGCTGGCTATATGCTCCCATTACAAAGCAGTTCGTAGCAGCCTACAGCCCTACACGACTGCATTCTTTGCCAAATAAATATTTTTACTTCACAGCTTTTTTCGTAAATGATTTGTGGATGAAACCTGATTTTCAAAAGTAAAGACTATATCAAGAAAGCAAGATGACCGCACTGCCCTGTGTCTAAAATTTTCCAAGGCAACTGTCGAATGTAATCAAGATTAGGGTATGAATTTCTTAGAGAATTAACTTGAATATTATGATCCTTCAAATTTAATCTAGCATAATGCAGCACGATCTTGGCAGTCATATGATATCGCGCAAGCATAGGCCTATCGATAGAGATACTTAATTCATTATATTTTCTTCTGCCTTTCCCCCGTCACAAGTCAAGTCCGTCACCAGTACTATCATTCTCTCTCTCTCTCTCTCTCTCTCTCTCTCCACTTCTAAAACATACTTTAAAAAATATATATATTACCACTCAATCTCCCAAAGAAAATATAATGAAATTAAGTAGTTATATGAGGCCTAAGGGTTTCACATGAGCAGATTTTGCTCCTCCCACTCCTCTCTCTCTCTCTCTCTCTCTCTCTCTCTCTCTCTCTCTCTCTCTCTCTCTAATTTTCTCTCTTCCAATTTTAAGGAACACCATTTGACTATTTCATGTTGAAAAAATATTATCACTCAATCTCTCAAAGTAAATATAATGAATTAAGTATCTCTATAGATAGGCCTATGCTTGCGCTCTCTCTCTCTCTCTCTCTCTCTCCCCACACTTTTGAAACATTTGAAAAAAATATTATCACTCAATCTCTCAAAGCAAATATAATGAATTAAGTATCTCTATCGATAGGCCTATGCTTGCGCACTCTCTCTCTATTGTAATATTTCAGTCTTTACTGTTATTGTTCCTCACGATTTCCACAAGTACTGCCCATTTTATTTTAGAACCTTTCTCTCATTGTTTAAGATACGTCTTTAATTACATATGAATTTTACGTCAGTTTAGTGCCAAACATTACTTAGAAATAAGGTTTTTTTTTTTTTTTCACAGTAGGTTTTTAAAAAGGATGATCGATATGCTACCTGAACTGACGTTACCAAACCAACATTAACGAATAATATAGAGCCTGTTTCTACATTCAAGTATAAATGGTTGTTATAGGACCTCAACAGAATCTTTATGGTGTAAAGTTTGATGGAAATCTAGAAAGCAACAAACGCTATAATTTTGAAGCTCCGCCCCTTTCAGGAGTTGCCAGGTGTGGCATTATTGAACAATAGCTATAGTCCAAAGAGTTTAAAAAAAACTGTATCTTCAAGTTTCCTTGCTGAGTGTACATACACACTCTAGTAAGTAGGCAATTCAGCGCTCCAACAGAAATTGTTAGTAAAAAGCTATGGAAGGCGTAAAGGGAGGGAAATCTAGCAGCTGCACTATGAAACAATTGTTACGAGAGGGTAGAAAGAAAGTGATATGAATAAGAATAGAGGTACAGTAAAAGGGATCATAGGAGTTGCAGCTGGGGGCGGAAGGGACGCTGCATAGAACCCTCTAATGTCTACAGGCACTAAAACCTTACTTGTTTTGTTTGTTTGTATGGTGTTTTGATGTTCCATGGAACCAGTGGTTATTCAGCAACGGGACCAACGGCTTTATGTGACTTCCGAACCACGTCGAGAGTGAACTTCTATCACCAGAAATACATATATCTAAACTCCTCGATGGAATACCCTAGAATCGAACTCGCGGCCACCGAGGTGGCACGCCGACACCGAGGTGGCACGCCGACACCATACCGATCACGCTACTGAAGTGCTACTAAACCCCTACTGGCCACCTGAATATACAAGATGCTCAATATACCTCCCCCTCGAGAATTGGAATCTCCAAATACTGAACTGCAGGACAAAGCTGAATCCAGTCCACTACAGAAGGAGTAAGTCATAACTGACTTGCAACTTCATTTGCAAAGAGTCGCAACAGATACTACCGACTCTTAACCATATGCTTCACCTCCTCACTGGTCCCTAACAGATCAGCTTTAATGCCATGCATATGAGCTTATACATCCGTTAACTTTACTCGAATTCCCTATGTGACAGAGCGGATGAAGCACTGGCCTACTGCTTCGGTGCTAAAGGTGGATGTTGATATTTTTATCTTTAATCAGATGGACCGTCTTAATATGGAACAATCCCAAAGGGCCCACTGACTTGAAATCAAACTTCCAAAGAATATATCCTGTTTACAATTAACAATGTAAGCGAGAGTATTTTGTAAGAAAGAATTTAAACGAGGTAAAAAGCATATTAGCTCATATATTACACAAAATCATACACGACCAATGAGAAAAAAGCTATCTTCCAAAATATGGAAACGCAGTTGGCAAACAAATACCTTGATATATAGTTTTTCCCCTTCGCTGCCATGTACTCTATGCATATGTAAGGAGCAAAACAAAGCCGGGGAAGGAACCCATTGGATGAATTGCAAAATCAATTCCAGAGCCCTTTTGTCCAGTCTGCAATAAACAAGAAGAATGCGTTGCCCGGCACCGTTCGTCTTTCTTAACTTTCCGGGAGAGAGCGGAAGAAACATTTCTTCTTTTCCTTTGTTATTGTTATATAAAATGGTAGAAGAAGCCTAGGCTGTGCCTGCCAGTCCAACCAGACGAAGGCTACGGAGGGACAACCAATTTACGAGGGGCTGGTGGACATCAAGACGGGGAGGATGTTCGACAGATGAATGGGGCCCTGGAATGGAATGGAATGGAATGGAATGGAATGGAATGGATGACAGAATTGAGGCCAAGTGTCAAACTCTGGTTTGGATTTGATTTACATAGTCGATTTTTGGCATTATGCCAAGCACTGGGGCAACTGAGGCCATTCAGCGCTGAAACGGAAATTGACGGTAGAAGGTTTGAATGGCGTGACAGGAGGGAAACCTCAAAGCAATTGCATTAGGAAACAATAGCTAGGAGAGGGTGGACAGGAAGATGGAAGAAAGAGAATATGAACGGAGTTACAGTAAAAGGAATGAAAGTAGTTGCAGCTAGGGGCCGAAGGGACGCTGCAAAGACTTTTATGTAATGCCTACATTGCACCGAATGAGATGCACTGACGACATTAACCCCCTACGGGGAGGAGGGGGGAGGAGTCACGCTCTGGGTCCTATGAGGTCTTTCAGCGCTGAAAGGGAAACTGACAGTAAAAATGTTACAACGGAATTACAGTAGGGGCCTAAAGAAAGGACGCTGCTAAAAACTTCAGTAATGCCTACAGTGCACCGCATGAGGTGCACTGACAGGCACTACCCCCAACGGGGTAAATAGTGCCTGGATAAGGGATACCTAAATGTTGACCCTAGATGACATTTGACAGGCTACTACTGTACAGACACTGAGGCAAATGGTGATATGGTGAGATAAAGGACATGAATGACCCTGATGACAATTCGATTTCTGTGTTTTGGAAGACACAAAATTACAAAAAATTAATATTTGATACGAACAAAATTGCTGCTGACGACAATTTCTATACAGCCGAAGCAATAAAAGTAATAGTGGTTTAATTAATATGTGATACATGTCAAATTGCTACTCAAGACAATATTTATACAGTAAAGCTTTCAAATGAATAATGGGTTAGTTTACATTTCCATGCAAAGCTGTTCTCATAAACGTTACAATAAAAACATTTCCATGCAAAGCTGTTCTCATAAACGTTACAATAAAAACACAAACACCATCTGTTAAGACAGCTAGAAGCAGGAAATTTCTTTGCATACTTTTTAATATAGACGTCAGTGGGCTACCGATAAAACTCAAGAAAAATTTACTGAAACGAAACGTACATGATAAGAACAGTGAACTGTACAAAAATACTGCTTCACACAGCAAATTAAAACTAAACCAGAATTTGATGACGGGAGAATTACATCGCTTAACATGACTAAAATTAACTGTAGTTCTAATACATAACTCTCTCAATACAATTCAGTTACAAAGGTAAGCCTACTTAATGCTTCACAGACACCTATGCAACTTAAATCCAATGGAGAACAAATTAACATCTCATTAAAAGATCCAAGATATTCCGGTGAGGAGAGAGAGAGAGAGAGAGAGAGAGAGAGAGGAATGATTTTGTTCAACTTTAACCTATAGTTACAGTAATAAGAAGTATACAAATTTTCCAGGAATTTTTCCCAGCCAGTTCAGGAATGGAATGGCATGGAAAAGAATACAGAACAGAGGCCAAAAGGCCAAGCGTTGGGGCGTAAGAGACCATTCAGCGCTGAAAGTGAAATCGCGAGTAGGAAGATTTGAAAGGTGTAACAGGAGGAAAACTCCGAATCTGCAGAATGAAACAATTGTCAGAGAGGGTGGAAAGAAAGGTACAGTAAAAGGAATGAAAGTGGTTGCAGCTACGGGCCTGAGGAAGAGACGCTGCAAAGAACCTTCAGAAATGCCTACAGTACACAGCGTGAGGTGTACTGGAGGCACTAGCCAGGCGGAACTAGCCATGTATGGAAATAAAGATTTCAGTTCTGTATGCAAGGCCACGTTTTCTCTTCTCAAATATGAACGGGAAATGCAACGAGTAGGCGGCATCAGAAGGATTCCTTTAAACTCAGGGATTCTGTTCTCGTCTCTGAAGATACTAAATCCGAGGAAGACAAGGAATCTATATACTTTATACCAGAGCCCATTTCGTCTCTTTACATTCGGAACAAACCTGACACAATCCTTTTCTTTCTCGACGACACAAAAGAATGCGCCCTGGCTGTGGCAGACCAATACAAGGGCTTACGTAAATGGGGAAAGAAAGAAATGAGTGAGAGAAAGAATTGGGGGGAGAGAAAGACGTGGTGGAGAGTTAGACAAGGGGGAGATAAATCATATTGGAGAGAATAAGAATTATGAGAGATGAGAGATAGCCTGAAACGATATTCACAGATAAAGGATAAGGCGAATCTTTCGACAGATCAAAAGGTAGCATAGATGAATAACATGTTTGGGGAAGCAAACTATTTAATCGTTTATTGCTTTGAAGGCTGAAGTGCGCATATATATATATATATATATATATATATATATAGTATAGTATATAGGTCAGCCTAAAAATTGTAAATGATTAAATACTGGAGGCTACCGATGGCAAACGTAAGCCTATTCCAGCTCTAGCAAATGTATCTGATTTCGACAAAAAGAATCTAAGTACGTATATGAAACAGGATAGACCTATCATATCTTTTCTTGCGTGGCCAGGTTAGCTAACGTTTCTCTCGTTTCTGATACCCTGAGGTGAGAGGTTCGAAAACTCGCCCGGGGCTTCGGAATACGTATCTTCACTTATAACCTTCGTTTGGATTCTTAAGCTTAGTAGTGACACCCTCGTCTTCAAAGCGTGTGTGTGTGTGTATATATATATATATATATATCATATATACACACACTCACATATAATTATATATATATAAAATTTAAAACATAGATTCATGCCTTAGATCTTGAGTATTTATGCGTGTAAATTCTAATAAAACTGTCAGGAAAAAGCTTTATGAATCCGGAGTGCAACAATACAAGCATATCTTGAGACCATGGACCATCTCCGTAGAACTCAGACCACAGAAGAAAATTAGGATGATTCAAGAATGACTTTCGAGGTCACTTGGCAACTCATCAAAACATCAATCAATTGCATGTAATTGCAACAGCCACAAATGCCCTCTTATAACTTCTCGACTTCTTCGCATTTACCAAAAGGTTTCTCAATTTTGTTAACAGAAGAAGATCCTCAAGCAATCTCATGCAGTTCTTCAGTTCTTCTTCAGATCTTCAGATCTTCAGTTCTTCAGTTCTTCAACCTGTCACGAAAACTTGAAAACTGATTTTATACAGAATATACAAGTTAGGCCGAAGACCAAGGGATGGAACCTATAGGGTCATTCAGCACAGAAAGGGAAATCGAGGTAAACAAGCAAGTAAACACTCGAGTTTTCTGTCCGGTGGTGGTCACAGCCACGGCCCATAAAACTCTTAGCCCCGCCCCATGAAACTCAGTCACGGTCCGACGGTGGCCTATGTTTGTACCTATATTGTTGTCGAAAGCACGATCATGGCTAACTTTCACTTAAGATAAAAAAAAAACTACTGAATCTAGAAGGTTGCAATTTAGTACGTTGGATGAGTGAAGAGTGGATGATCAACATACCAATTTGCAGCCCTCTAGCCACAGTAGTTTTTAAGATCTGAGGCTGGACAAAGCCGCCACAAATTTTATTTTTTTAAAGAAAACTATAGGTTAGTAGAGGGAGGAAAGTAAGATGAAAGTAAGAGAATATGAATGGAGGTTTAGTAAAGGGTGGCAACTTGGGGCCTAAGGAAGGGGACGTTGCAGAGAACCTTAGGTAATGCGTACAGTGCACCGGGCGTGAGGTGCACTAACAGCATTTGGAAATTAAGGTCTGTTACCAGTTTTCAACACCGTGCTAGGATCTGCATCTGTCACTGGCGTTTCTGTCCATCAATTATCAACTGATCTGACCATTCAGACACCTTATTGACTATGTTTGTTTGTATGCTGTTTTTACGTTGCATGGAGCCAGTGGGTATTCAGCAACAGGACCAACGGCTTTACGTGACTTCCGAAACACGTCGAGAGTGAACTTCTATCACCAGAAATACACATCTCTCACTCCTCAATGGAATGGCCGAGAATCGAACTCGCGACCATCGAGGTAGGACGCCAACACCATACCAACCACGCAACTGAGGCGCTCTTATTGACTATGCTTCGAATGAGAAACGCTAACATGATTAGAATATAAGCGTGTGGTTTCTCATAATCCTTGACTATCTGAATTACTTTCTACATTTATCAGATTTTCAGTCATTCCAAGTATAAACAATAAGGTCTCTGAATGGTCGGAGCAATTTGAAATTTAAAGGACAAACAGCGAGCGCTTGATGGAAAGCCTGCCCCGTTATATATTTATTAACTGGATAAATAAACACACGCACACACACAATTCGATACAGCCCAGCTAAGTAATGAAAAAAAAAAAAAAAAAAAAAAAAAAAAAAAAAAAAAAAAAAACACCCTCGAGGGAAAAGTGAAACATATGTCTCATAAGTCACACGGGAATTTTCCAGGCTTAGAAAGACGTCACAGCTTTCAAAAGAAGGCGAAAAGAGATGTAAATATGGAAAAAAAGAGAGCTAGTGTCTGATATGGACGGAGCGCATCCCACCACCAGCCTGGAGGCAAATGTGGCGCCTAACCAGACTCGTTATGGGACAGAAAGAGGAAGAAATTCAATTTTCTTTTCACATATACGGAAATAGTTTCAATACCGCCTGGGAGGAAAAGTCTGCTGCCTATATCTCAAAAGATATGCGTGAATATGTGTATATGTATATGTAAAGATATCATATATATATATATATATATATATATATATATATGATTATCTATATATATATATATATATATACATATATATATATATATATATATATATATATATATATACTATACATACATACATACACACACACACACACATAGTATGTATATATATAATGTATAAATAAATACTATACATATACATAGTATATATACTTCTCAAGCATAAAAAAGCCATTTAAACACTCCAGTTTAAAGCTAAGGACTATATTCCTGAGCTTTAAACCAGTGTGTTTTAATGGGCCTTTTATACTTGAGACGTATCCTGATTTAACAGGAGAAATTACTTACATATAATATATATATATATAGTATATATATATATATATATATATATATATATTATACATATATATATATATATACATATATATTTATATAATACATTTTATATATATATATCTATATATATATATATATATATATATTATATATATGTATGTATAATACACGTATATTATAAATAAAAAATACTGATTATATTCTTATGGTATTGTAAAAAAATATATATATAAAAATTAATGACATTTTCTCACAGAAACCTTTGACTGAAAAAGAGACATGACGATAGCTCCACTTGACTCACCCATCCAACAGTATTCTGATCTTCGATTAAACGAATGACGTACAATGGCCGTCTTTGAAAAAAGGAATAAAGACCAAAAAAAGAAATGAGAAATGATGAAAAGATATGAGAATGAAACGCACGATCGATCCTCCCTTGTCGTCAACAAAAATATAAGTTAAAAACATGGCAGTTGACAAGTCCGTCGCGTTCAGATTACATTACGGGAAAAAATTTATTTAAACACAACTCACTAAATTGCTGCAATCAGCCTAATACCATCTAATACAACACTATTAATTAGCCTGAAGCCTGCAAAGCCTATTCCCCCGTTATGCAAAACAAGTTAATCAAAATGAAACAGACCGACAGTATCAAATTTGGGGGAATTAGGAATTACAACACATTCACTTTCTGCAAATTAATTTGAGGATACAAGTAAAGCCTGGCTCATTAAAACTAATAGTTTTAACCTCCCTTCGGGACAGAGAGAGAGAGAGAGAGAGAGAGAGAGAGAGAGAGAGAGAGAGAGAGAGAGAGAGCGGAGAGAAAGAGAAATCATGAAGCGTGACTTTTAATGTTTTGTAAACAGACGTAGGAAATCCGAGAATCAATATAACGGAGAGAGAGAGAGAGAGAGAGAGAGAGAGAGAGATGGCAAACACCCTTACGGGGGTACCTACATTTCTTAAAACCAACTAAAACCATTCGCGAACGTTTGAAGGTTCTGATAGATTACAGTGGCAATTCGCAAATAATTGCGTGCATCGAGTTTGTACTTTACAGCCATCGATCAAGATTGAATAGTTTTAAAACCGTTTACTAAATTTAATAGTTCCTCGTTGGACGAGAGGTTTTCGCGCTCGGCTACCAATCCGGTGGTCCGCAGAATCACAGGAATTTATTTCTGGTGATAGAAATTCATTTCTCGAATAATGTGGTTCGGATCCCACAATAAGCTGTAGGTCTCGTTGTTAGGTGACCAATTGGTTCCTAGCCAGGTCAAAATATCTAAACCTTCGGGCCAGCCCTAAACAGCTCAGTGGTCTAGTAAAACTAAGATATGCTTAACTTTTACTAAAGTTAATTTTTGTTTTATGAATTTACACAGAAATTCCCACGTGAATGTTACATTTCGGTTAAATACATAAGAAGCCTTATGGGTAATTACTTGGTAATTGCTTTGGCATCTTTAAATATACGAAAGGTGATAGTGACAATAGAGGTTACAGTGTTCATATAAATTACGTTCCAGTAGGTCGGAAAATGCTGAACAGTTCGTTCATTTACTGTTGGAATTGAATATAAAATTAGGCCACAGGCCAAGCACTGCGACCTATGAGATCATTCTGCGCTGAAAATAAAGTTGAAACAATTGTAAAGAGAGCGGGGAAAGCAAGATGGAAGGAAGACAATATGAACGGAGGAGGTACAGTAAAAGGTACGAAAGGGGGTTGCAGCCAGTGGCCTAAGGAAGGGACTCTGCAAAAGACCTTCAGTAATGCCTACAGTGCACAGCGTGAGGTGCACTGACGGCACTACCCCGCCACGGGCATTTCACATATCTGTTCGGCATTCAACAAATTCCTTGCATTTCTGTCGGAAGGTGATGATTCATTACACGATTTCTGACTTTGTAAATATGAATTCTTACGTTGAATAACGTGTTTTGTGTGCAATGTTATTTATACACACATATATAATATATATATATATATATATATTATATATATATATATATATATATATATATATATATATATATATATATACATACACATACATACATAATATATTAATATATACATAGTTCTGCACATTCAAATTGTTAAAATGGACACGAGTATCTGGACCCAAATAAGAGTAACGCATCGCATTAAGAAGGAAGATATCTGGAAAATGGAATATTTATCATCGGCTGTCCAGTTAATTTATCTGTTTTTCCAATGACTGATCTCCTCTTTCTGTATTTCCCCATTATTATCGTCTGTTCCTTCTTTAGAATGAACACCTTCATATTCTTTGGAAGTTTGACTTTCAAGTCAATGGCTCCTTTTTGGTGGGATTGTTCTATATGAATAGGGTTCGTCTTCTGATTAATAATAATAATTAATAATAATAATAATAATAATAATAATAATAATAATAATAACAGTAATAATAATAATATTATTATTATTATCATTATTAGAAATAGAAATAGGAAGGATATGGGATATGCCAGTGAAATTGTACCCATAATCATAGGAACACTAGGCACGATCCCAAGATCCTTGAAAAGGAATCTGGAAAAACTAGAGGCTGAAGTAGCTCCAGGACTCATGCAGAAGAGTGTAATCCTAGAAACGGCGCACACAGTAAGAAAAGTGATGGACTCCTAAGGAGGCAGGATGCAACCCGGAACCCCACACTATAAATACCACCCAGTCGAATTGGAGGACTGTGATAAAAAAAAGTAAATAAATAAATAAATAATAATAATAAGCTATTTACACAAAACACCAGTTATCTAGACAAATTTGCTTATAAAGTCAGCACTAAACCATGACTGAAATAACCACTTGTTTTCCAACTATACCAGAAAAATTTTTATGTATTTAAAACAGCTCAGTTGATAATAAAATCATGCAGGTCTTCACCCTAACGTGTTCTGATACAACCTTATTATTATTATTATTATTATTATTATTATTATTATTATTATTATATCCTTATTTAGGAAGCAGACCCTCTCTCAAGCATACTTTATTGAAAGTAATGGCTACTTCAGCAGCGTTACACTTGTAGAGATTCATCTCTATTTTGCGAATAGCGGCTTTTTCCGTGCTACTTAAACAGGCTAGTAGAGCGCCTATAGAGGTCATGATCAAATACAGTGTCAAAATAGGTGTATATATTCAAATGGGTGTAAAATTCAAATATATACACATATTTTGACACTGTATTTGATCATGACCTCTCTAGGCGCTCTACTAACCTGTTTAAGCAGCATCTAAAAAGCCGCTATTCGGAAAATAGAGAAGAATCTCTACAAGTGTAACGCTGCTGAAGTAGCCATTACTTTTAATAAAGATATATTATTATTATTATTATTATTATTATTATTATTATTATTACTCAGATGAAGATCGCTATTCATAAAAACCCAGCACTGGAAATTCAAGCTTCCAAAGAATATTATGATGTTTACTTGAAAGACGGCAACGGAAAATGCAGATGAAGAAGATCAGTCATTAGAAAATAAGAGAGATAAATTTACACACTGATAAATAAATAAAAATGTAAGTAAAATATTGGAATACAAGTTGTATTGTATTTGGGCAGTAATGCATTGCATCTTCGCTTGACCTTCTGAAGTACGATAGAAATGTTTTCTTTCTAAGAACTTGATATAAACAAGAATGATTTCAACATCTGCACCAAAAGAAAAAGGAAATATTTATCAATTCAACTTCCAAAAAGTTACAGTTTTATTTGAACGTCTAAGACTGGCGCAACTTCGTCTACAGCCCTCCAATCAATATCTAATTCAGGGATTTCCCCTCAGTTTAGAAAAAAAAAAAAAAGCCAATCGGATTCTCAATATAAAACTCGAGCTGTCTGACTTCGACGTATATTAAACCCGTTTCTTCCCGAAGCTACAACAAACTTTTTTTAGGAATTTGTAAAAGTGTGAAGGACCTGGGTTTCCAGAATAAACGGTCAATGGAAGACACGTAATTGAGTACGTCCCTGTGTAGTAGTGCTTGGTATCATTATGAAAATTTTGACTGAAATAAGGCAGTGAAGAAAATCTTGACCAACGTGAAGAAAAAGAAGAATATCTTGACCGAAACAAAGCAATGAAGAAAATATTGAGAGACATTAGTCAAAGGACAAAATTTTAACCAAAGTAAGGCAATGAAGAAAATTTTGACTGAAATAAGGTAATGAAGAAAATCTTGACCGCCATAAAGCAATGAAGAAATCATGACCAAAACAAAACAAGTGACAAAAATTCTGACTGAAAGGAGACAATGATGGAATCTTGGAGAGAGAGAGAGAGAGAGGAGAGAGAGAGAGAAGAGAGAGAGAGAGAAGAAGCCGTTTATGCAATCTGTATTAAGGGTTTTGATTCTTAATAGAGAGAAACAGGCATTGCAATAATGACATTTATTGGCATATTCTTATTTATAAAGCTTTTGATTCTATACAATACTTATAAAACTGTTTATATTTTTTTATTAGTATGAAAACAATATCTTAGAACTGTTGGCGGAGATGAATCACTGCGTACTAATTACAGAGAGAAGATAGTACTGTTCTTCTCTGTTTTTCTCTTGATAAATAGAAATGCCTTATTACCATTATTAGTATTAGCATTGGACGAGTGGTTTTGGCGCTCGGCTGCCAATCCGGTGGTCCGAAGTTCGAATCCCGGCTCGGCCAACGCGGAATTAGAGGAATTTATTTCTGGTGATAGATATTCATTTCTCGAATAAGTGTGGTTCGGATCCCACAATAAGCTGTAGGTCCCGTTGCTAGGTGACCAATTGGTTCCTAGCCACGTCAAAATATCTAATCCTTCGGGCCAGCCCTAGGAGAGCTTTTAATCAGCTCAGTGGTCTGGTAAAACTAAGATATACTTAAGTATTAGCATTATTTCAGTAGATGGAACCTATTCAGATGGAACAAGCACACCAAAGGGGCCACTGAATTGGAGCCAGAGGTTTCTCATCGCCCTGGAGGAGACGCGAACCCGATACATCTGAGTGGCACGCTACGCCACTAACCACTATACTACGAAACCAACTAAGCAAGAGGGCTTTGAGAACCTTCCCTAAAATTATTGACCAAAAGAGGAAAACAGTTTTTTCGTTCTCGTAAGATATTCCATTGCCTTTGCTGCAGTCAAGACCTCCATATTACTAAGTTAAAGTTATTATTATTATTATTATTATTATTATTATTATTATTATTATTATTATTATTAATCAGAAAATGAACCCTATTCAGATGCAACAAGCCTACCAAAGGGGCCACAGACTCGAAATTCAATCTTCCAAATAATATGGTGTTCATTTGAAAAAAAGTAACAAAAGGCAACTGGAAATAAAGATCACCTACTTAAGATAGAAAAAATCTATAAATAATGTTAGTTATTTACCATTGTTATTTATTATTTCTTTCTGGCATTCCAGGTCCTCTGCATGTTAACTAATATAATTTTCTTTTAAACCTTTGCTTCAAGACAAGACAAAAGCCAGATAGTTCAAGTACTGAACTTATAAAAGAGAAAAATATAAATTTAAATGAAAACACGTACAACATTCATCACTATTATTAAAGACTCATAAAGAGAGAGAGAGAGAGAGAGAGAGAGAGAGAGAGAGAGAGAGAGAGAGAGAGAGAGAGAAATAATGGTGTTAATTTCCGGTGCATGATGGGACGAGCAGTGCATTTTACCAAAACTCTTAAAAGGACCTGTCACGGGGTGACCTCACTGTCTCCTAATTTAGAGTTCCTTCCTCTCTTCTTCCCTTCCACTCACCTGGAAAGAAACAGAAAATGAAAATAATTAGTAAAATAAACAAGATAACATCTTCAATACATATATAACATTACTAAAGAAAAATATTCAATTTGCAGGTTCCTTAGTGGTTATAATAATCTTCTAGTGGTTATAATAATCTTCTGGTTGCTATAATAATCTTCTACTGGTTATAATAATCTTCTAGTGGTTACAATTATCATCGTGATTATAATAATCTTCTAGTGATTGTTATAATCTGCTATGATTATAATAATTTTCTACTGGTTATAATAATCTTCTAGTGGTTAACATGATCTTCTACTAATAATAATAATCATCTAGTTATAATAATCTAGTTATTGTAATAATCTTCTAGTGGCTATAACAACCTAGGAATTGTATTAATCTCTTATAGTGATTATAATGACCTTCTAGTAATTTTAATAATCTTCTAGTGATTATAATAACCTTCTAGTAATTGTAATGATTTTCTAGTGATTATAATAACCTTCTAGTGTTTATAATAATCTTTCAGTGATTATAATAATCTTCTGTTGCTTAAAATAATCTTCTAGTGTTCTAGTGATTATGATAATCCTCTACTTGATTTATAATAACCGTTCTATTGATTATAATAATCTTCTAGTGCTTATAATAACCTAGTGGTTATAATAATCTAGTGGTTATAATAACCTTGTAGTAGTTATAATAATCTTGTAGTGGTTATAATTATCTTCTAGTGATTATAATAATCTTCTAATGATGGAAATAATCTTCTAGTGGCTATAATTATCTTCTAGTGGTTATAATATTTTTCTAGTGGTTATCATACTCGTCTAGTGGTTATTTATAACCACCAGTTCACCAATAATACTAACAATTAATTATGACGTTCACTTTCTGACACACTTCTCAATACATTAATATATACCATAATCGACATACTCGACCACAAGGGAAGGTAGAGTCCAGCATTTACCAAAGATATGTTCTTCACTTACTGTTGTTGACTTCTTTGCAACATGTTTTGTGATATGTTTGTTTTGTTTGTATGGTTTGTTATACGTTGCATGGAACCAGTGGTTATTCAGCAACGGGTCCAACGGCTTTAAGTGACTCCTGAACCACATCGAGAGTGAACGTCTACCACCAGAAATACACATCTGTGGCCCCTCAGTGGAGTGCCCGAGAATCGAACTCGCGGCCACCGAGGTGGCAAGCCAAGATCATACCGATCACGCCACTGAGGCGCTCTAACTGTTATACTGACTGACAATTTGTAAAAGATAGGTTGTAAAACATAGGGCGTACTGGTGGCCCGTAAAGCCACAGGGAAAAAAGTCACAGGTAAATAAGTCGTAGGGAAAAAAAAGTCACAATTCTGGCTAGGAAAAAAGTCGCATTAGTTTATGGTGGCCGGTCATAAAGTAACGGAAAAATTTACAATATTTCTTGGGGTCATCATTACTTTGATATTTATAGTCTTTTGTTTATGTTTTACCGGGTTATATATATATATATATATATATATATATATATATATATATATATATATATATATATATATATATATATATATAATCATAAATCCCCAAAGAGCTATGTGGTACTAAACACCCAGCAAACGTGGATACATCCCGGGTTAAAATCCTTGGGTGGTCACTATCTAGGAAAGATTAATGTGACTTATTTCTTGTGATTTTTTTTAACCTGGATTCGAAGTATTTCCTAGGAAAACATTTTTACCGACAACTGCAAATATTCAGCTAAAATCTCAAGACCGACGACAGCGCATAACCACTGAAAACGTTTTAAGAACAATTAAAAGAGAGGATATGCAACCAAAATGCACATAGCACTTCCATATTAAACTTCCAAAACTATGGCTGTACTTGTGATACTCAGCAGCTTTCAGTTCAACAAAGAAATAAGCAAATAAAACAATCGAGTTCTCCGTACATCGTTTAAGCAAGGCCACCGAAAATAGATCTTTCTTCCGTTGGTCTCGGTATACTGCTCCATAAGCCGCGGCCATGAAACTTGAACCACGGCCCGGTGGTGGCCTGGACTATATCGTTGACAGACGCACGATTATGGCTAACTTTAACCTTAAAATAAAATCTACTGAGGCTAGAGGGCGGCAAATTTGGTATGTTTTGTGATTGGAGGGTGGATGATCGACATACCAATTTGCAGCAATCTAGCCACAGTAGTTTTTAAGATCTGAGGGCGGGCAGGAAAAAGTGCGGACGGACAGACAGACAAAGCCGGCGCAATAGTTTTGTTTTCAGAAAAAAAAAGCCACGAAGTGTACAAGTAATGGACACAAAATTAAAAAAATACCAAATCACAAATTTCTCCACATGATTACACATCTATATGTGCAATCAAATGCACATACGATGACGTAAAAGACTTATGTACTTGGAGATGAAAGTCACTGGTTAGAACATCTGAAAGCCCCTAAGTGTTCAAACTACAAAACCACAGCCATGGATGATATGCCAGCAAGCTTATTGGAAGTTCCTGGTAAAAGTATGTTGTATTATTCAGCAGCTCCGCTGAGAATAATTACGACTAATAATTCAGACTAAGCCTTTTAACAGCGCCGGAGAGAGAGAGAGAGAGAGAGAGAGAGAGAGAGAGAGAGAGAGAGAGAGAGAGAGAAAAGATTTTTCTACCCCATTTGCCTGTGAAACTCCTCCAGCTCATAGGCCTATAAAAGGGCCTAGAAGGTCTAAAAGGGCCTAAAAAAAGATCCAAAAAGGCTCAAAAGACGATGTAGAGCCCACAGCAAGTCTATTGGGTCTCCGAGAGCCTGGTTAGAATACCAAATGGAAGGTCATCGGAAAGCCCAGGGTAAAGTGATGTTCCCCAAAGAAGCCATAATCCACCGGGTTAAGTAAAACCAGACTTGATATTGATATAGTCCGGTTCCGTGAAGAAACCTGCGTTTTATTCCATTTCTTGGCAAAGAACAAGGAAGGAAACACTGTAACCTTCCCCTACAGACTCACCCCCCCCCCCCCCACAAACACCCAGCCTCTTTTAGCCACAAGTCAAAAATGGAAGGCATAACTGCTTGACTCAATATATCTGTTTATGGGGGAACTTTCCACGATTAAATGCCGCACGCAATAATGGTCATGTAACATAATCTGGACGTCATTCATAAGTAATAAACAAGTGCATTCCTTTAAGATGCGGTTTTAAATAACTTTACAACCTTTTATTTTATATATATATATATATATATATATATATATATATATATATATATACACAAATATATATATACATATATATTTATATATAATATATATACATCTATCATATACATATATATATATATATATATATATATATATATATATATATATACAATTCTTCAAGTTATATAAAAACTGCATTTAATTATAGAAAGTTCCCCAACACATATATATATATATATATATATATATATATATATATATATATATATATATATATATATATATATATATATATATATATATTTATATAGTACATAAATATATATAAATAAATATATATATATATATATATATATATATATATATATATATATATATATATATATCGCGTATATGCGCGTTCTGCTTGTGTGATTATCACATGAACTCATATCCGAACTTGGGGGAACTGAATCTCCCAAAGCGAACGAATAAGATAAAAAAATAAAACCGTCCAATTACCTACTTAGAGAGAGAGAGAGAGAGAGAGAGAGAGAGAGAGAGAACAAACTGAATAATGAGGGATGACATCCAGCAACGGAATTAATCCAGGAGAATATAAATGGGACGGTGCATTGCCTTACCCACTTAACTAATTATACTCTCGAGGTGGTGGTGAGCAGAGGGAGCGAGCCAGCCTGAGCACACTGGCCAAGTTCCCAGTAACTCTCTGAAAGCCCAATGAAAGTTTTCCTCGCACTCCAGACTGACTGAAGGACTCAAGGAGCAAGGTCGGGACTAATGAAGGTTCCTTACGGTGGGAAAAGGAATGAGAGAGAGAGAGAGAGAGAGAGAGAGAGAGAGAGAGAGAGAGAGAGAGAGAGAGAGAGGGGAGGCAGTTGGGAACTTTAAAAGAACACATTTCAATTCCTGTTGAGAACTTTAATGGAACACAGTTCCTGTTCAGGACTTTAAACGGAACACATTTCAATTCCTGTTTTTCAGTTCCTGCTGAGAACTTTGACGGAACACAGTTCAATTCCTATTCAGGACTTTAATAGAACAGTTCAATTCCTGTTGAGAACTTTAATTCCCGGCTAAAGGAAAAAAGTTCGGGATATGTTACATTACATCCAAATTGCTTCGGTTGACGAAGCAAATGTCTTTCATATACTGTGATCATTCGACTATAGTGGGTTGGAGACAAAGTAAGAAAAGTGAAAATCAAAGGGTCTAATCTACATCAGAATGGAACCATTAATAAGAAATAACAGGCTGTCTATCAAGAGTAACCCAGTATTGCAATAGCTAGTCAATTAAAGCAGTGGAATCTATATCTTGTGATCTGTCGACTGTAGCGGGTTGCAACCAAAGAACTACATGGTCTGTACTCTCCACATGTTGCAACAAAGGTCAACATAGGCAAAATCTATGATTTCGAACCCTTTGACCAATCAAGTCGGGGTTAAAGAAACAACATTCTTACAATATCTGTGTGAGTGCGTTCACCTGGATATACAATAAAGTGTTTTTGCTGTTATTGGCACAAAACAAGAAGCAGAGGATTGACGTGTATATATACATGTATATATATGTGTGTGTGTATATATGTATATATATATATATATATATATATATATATATATATATATATACGTGTATATATATATATATATATATATATATATATATATATATATATATATATATACACATTATATATATATTATATATGTATGAAGTTTTCACGCAGAAAGACCCCCCCATAAAT
>NC_061101.1:48290193-48300193 GCF_015104395.2 Macrobrachium nipponense
TTGTTAGGAGAGGGTGGACCCCAAGATGGAAGTAAGAGAATATGAAAGGAGGTATAGTAAAACGATGCAAAATCCTTCAAGTAATGCCTACAGTGCACCACATGAGGTGCACTGAAGGCACTACCCCACCTATATTAACGTGGAAGAATAAAGAATAAGGAAAACCGAGAACACACAAGATGAAATTAACTTGAATTATGCAGCCATCCTGAAAATGTCGATACGATCCTAACAACCTGGAAACGCCGTGGAGTGATTTGTTACATTCGTTCACTTACTGTATTTCGTAAAGTTTCAATCTCAAAATTCTTATTTATTTCATTAAAAAACTACTGAGAATACATAACATGTATCAGAAACAAGAGTATTCATGTTAATGATGGAAACAGACTGAGAATACATTGTCCATGTATCAGAATTAGAGTATTCACTGTTTATGACAAATATTCACAGCCTCTCATCGCATCGGAATAACACCCCCCCCCCACCCCCCGCCATTCAACCAGCCGCCCGGATAATAACTGTTATGTACCAAAGGGATTAGATCCAATTCGCTTTTTCTCAGGACCTTAAATATAACTGCTATTAAAAGCCCTGTTTCATTTGCATCAGAATCGCAGAAGAGAGAGAGAGCGGCTATGCGCACAGCAATAAAAGAACATACCAACAATAGCAGTTACGATGGTACAAATAAACGATCGCACGATAGTCTTTACTGATCTATTTACATTTCTTGAATAAAATCGAAATCATTTAATGCTAATGGAAATCAAATACTCACTGATAATACCTGGGCGAGGTAATCTAGTAAGATTAAGGTATTTTGCCATTAAAACTCTGGTAAGATTAAGGTATTTTGCCATTAAAACTCTGGTAAGATTAAGGTATTTTGCCATTAAAACTAACTTGCAAATCATAAAAAACATTGAAAATGAAAGTATCCAATGATCAGGGAATATTACTAAAATTAAATAGCTTCTTAAAAGGAGATAAAAGGAGAGTTTCAAAACACAAATAAACATTCTCGATGACGAAACAGGTTTAATCATTAAAACCTAATTCGCTTTAGAAGATATTTTGACAATATAAACAACCCAGAAATTATTCAGAAGTGACTGAAAATGAAGGTATCTAATGATATGGGAATGCAGCTAAAAAAATAATTGCTTCTGAGAAGTAGAGTTTTACAGTACAAAGAAACATTCTTAAGGACGAAACAGCTTCACTAATTAACAGCTAAAGGAAGCAGTTTATGATAGGTGATGTTATTAACAAAGGAATCTATTTATGAAAGGTGATGTTATTAACAATAAAACATTGCTTCTGAGAAGAAGAATTTTACAGCCCAAAGAAACATTCTTAAGGAGGAACCAGCTTTTACTAATTAAAAGCTAAACTGCTTTTGGGGGAAGATGTCTCGAAAGAAATATTCAGTTCATTCAAACTACTTGATTTAGCAAACAGAAAATAAGAAGCTTCAATTGCGAAAAGACACTGGGAATAAAAACACACGTTCTTCACGCAAACGTCCCAACAACAATGAATACCTTTCTAAGGAGACAAAAACCTGAGGGAGACAAGATGTTCTTAATCAGCAAGGAAAGGCCCCCAGAGAGAGAGAGAGAGAGAGAGAGAGAGAGAGAGAGAGAGAGAGAGAGAGAGAGAGAGAGAGAGAATGGGCATGGGGGTTGTCAACGCAAAATGTCAGGGAAGTGAAAAAACTCCAAATAAAGAAAGAAAATTGAAGAGAGAGAGAGAGAGAGAGAGAGAGAGAGAGAGAGAGAAGAGAGAGACGAGAGAGAGGGAGAGAAAAGAGGGAAGTAGAGAGAGAGAGAGAGAGAGAATCTCAAACGCAACCTCTGGCTCCAACAAAAGATCGGTTCGTGGAATCCCCAAACGCTAATTGGACCAGGTAAACTGTTGAAATAATAATAATAATAATAATAATAATAATAATAATAATAATAATAATAAATTAAGAAACTCTCCGCCATTCAGGGAGATGGAGTAGTTGGTCAGCAAGCTGGAAGTGACCCGGAACGGACGTCAAGTAAAAGGCCTAAAAAAAGTGGGTTGCAGTCAAGGGCCCAAGTGACACCACAGACAGCCTTTTGTAACGCATAAAAATGGAGAAGTATTGATATCAGATCCCCAAAGCAACTATAAGGAGTCAATGTGCCTTACTGTCGATCTTTTCCAAAGTTCCAGAGGTCCTTTCTTCCTCCAAACACCGTCCGAAGTTCGAGCGAAATACAGTATATTACTACCCTCATAATATTCTCCCTGTATTTCAATAATTTTCTTACGCTTTTCATATCTATTTACTTATTGCTTAATTTATCTGTTTTTCTAATGACTTCTCTCCTCTTCCTGCATTTACGTTTACTTCTTTCAAATGAAGACCGTATTCTTTGGAAGCTTGAATTTCAAGTCAATGGCACCTTTGGTGGGCTTCTTCCATATGAATAGGGCTCATCTTCTGAATAATAATAATAATAATAATAATAATAATAATAATAATAATATAATAATAATAATAATAAAATCAAGAAGAAAGTATCACTCATTGATGTCGCAATACCAGGGACACCAGAGTTGATGCGAAAGAAAGGGAAAAAATGGATAAGTATCAAGATCTGAAAATATAAATAAGAAGGATATGGGATATGCCAGTGGAAATTGTACCCATAATCATAGGAATAGTAGGCACGATCCCAAGATCCATGAAAAGGAATCTAGAAAAACTAGAGGCTGAAGTAGCTCCAGGACTCATGCAGAAGAGTGTGATCCTAGAAACGGCGCACATATGTAAGAGAAAAAGTGATGGACTCTTAAGGAGGCAGGATGTAACCCGGTGAACCCCACACTATAAATACCACCTAGTCGAACTGGAGGACTGTGATAAAAAAAAAATAATAATAAATGCAATAAAACTTGAAAGGGACAAAGGCAAAGTCTCTTGTGCACAAGATTCATTCGATACCAAACAATTTGAACCTTTCATCATATATCCTATCAAAATACGTAACAACGTCCACATCTCCGCTTATCATCTTCACCACTTTTCAATGATTATGGATGATCTTGAAATTCAGATCATATGCATATACAGTGTAAGTAAGTAAGGATAGTATATTGGTAACATAATATATATATATATATATATATATATATATATATATATATATATATATATATATATATATAGGTATATGTATATATACTCGTAATAATGTGCTATTTGAACATACTGTGACGTATGGTAGACCAGAAATAGAAAAGGGAAAAACGACGATTATACCTATAAAAACATCCGAACACAAAATACATATAAAACTATCACCCTCACAAGTCAATAATGACGCTCGATCGTTTATTATCAACAATAATATAATTTAACATCATCCATCAAGCCAATAAAACAAAACCTTAAGACAGCATGCAAACAAAGTAAGCGAATTAATTATAAGAAAACAAAACAAACCCAAACGATGAGATTCTCACGCAAGAAAAACATGACAAATAAATGAAATACCTTTCCACAGAGAATGCTGTAGTTAGCATCACACAAACACACACACACACACACGGGAGAGAGAGAGAGAGAGAGAGAGAGAGAGAGAGAGAGAGAGAGAGAGAAATACCAACTATTTAATCTATCTTAATGCAATCTCGGCACTGAGGATTTATGGAAAGGACTAAAAAGAAAACCCACAAACACACATACATAAAAAAGAATCCGCCTGATCTTATAAATAATAATAATGAATAATATCATGGTTGAGAAATTTTTCTGCTTTAATTAAAAACTGGGTGTAAAAAAAAAAGCCTAAGTTATTCTTTCAGTACATTGTTATTTTCACAAACGTCTCTCCATTTGCAGTATTGCATTTAAGTGATAATGAGCTACAAAGAAATTTCTGATCGTTCTCTCTCTCTCTCTCTCTCTCTCTCTCTCTCTCTCTCTCTCTCTCTCTCTCTATATAATATATATATATATAATATATTATATATATATATATATATATATATATATATATATATATATATATATACATATATATATCATGTAATATATAATATAATATATTATATATATATATTATATATATATATAGTATGTATATATATATCATATATATATATATTAGTATATATATATATACATCATATATATATATATATATATATATATACATACATATATATATATATATATATATATATATATATATATATATAGATATGGAATATATATACTATATATATATATAAATATGTATATATATATAACTATATATATATATATACATATATATATACATATATATGAATATATATATAATATATATATATATATATATTTATATCTATATATATATACATATATATAATATATACATATATATATAATATATTATATATATATATATCTTTATGTATAATATATACATCATAATATATGTACATCATATAGGATAATGTATGGTATATATAAAAAATAAAAACATATGTAATATAAACATATACACACACATACACATATATAAATATAAATAAATAAATATATATATATATATATATCTATATATATATATATATATATATATATATTCATTAATTCCTAATATTAACCATTCAAGGAATGTAGAGAATATATGACAAAGGCCAATCACTGGGAACTACGAGGTCAATTCAGCGCTGAAGGGGGGAACGGACAGCAAAAACATGGCAAAGATTTCCTCATAGTTCCACTATGAAACCGCTGTGACTACGAGTGGGTTGAGGAGAGTCAGAAGGAAGAAAGAGACAATGAACGGAGGTACAGTAAAGAAATGAAAGGGGTGCGGAGCTAGAGGCCTAAAGAAATGCATGGAATGTAGTCGACAAATACCCTATAAGGCGGAAGGGATTTTGAACGAAGGGATAAATATATATTTATAGAAACCTCTCGAAGGCGTAGGAGTACAACAATGCTTAAGATAATGTGACGCACACGAACCCCCTACCCACCAACCCCCTACCGCCCCTATTCCTCCTCCTCCTCCTCCCGCCTCCACCCACGACCCAGAATCCTCCCGCCAAGCCGCATATAATCAATAAGGAAGTCGGACACCGCTGATCACGTGACTTTCCGAAATAGGTCACGTCCTACTGGGCTTTTCACTTCTGACAATCTTGGTGTCACATTATTATTGAAAGGAGTCAAGAAGATGGGCAAAAAAAGAAAAAAAAACAAATGAAAAAAACAAGGTTCATTGAGCACAACAATCTTCGAGAGATAGACTAACATCCATTTAACATATTCCTATATAGTGCCACCAGCCAAAAAAAAAAAAAAAAATAAATAAATAAAAATAAATAAAATATATATATATATATATATATATATATATATATATATATATATATATATATATATATATATATATATATACACACACATAAACACACACAGACACAAAGATAGGGGGAGTAAAAACATTCATTACTAGAATACAATTTTGTAAAGAGCCTTAGACAGTGTTTAATGTCTCAAAACCTTCAATACATTTAAAACTCAATGTACCAAGATTCCAAGTCCATTCCAGTGAATATTCCACGTCGGATCGCGGCGTAAGATCCATCTAGTAACCACACACAAAAACACACAAAGTCACGAGGATAAAACCATCTGTTTTCCTGGAATACGATCCCATCACAAACTACGATTTCTGTTTGTGTACGAGGCTTTAAAAAAAATCCTGGAAACGTCCTGGATTTTGTCAAGAACCTTAATGTCACTAAACGTACATTACATTTAATCTCGAAGTATTAAGACACTCAGAAATTACAGCGAATATTCCACGTCAAATGGTAGCGTCGATTCTTTCTGTTGACATCGGCTCCAAGTAGGTATGTCTTTGTTCCATCTAACGTCTCATTTTCAATTTCAAATCTCTTCAGTCATGACCGCACTGCATACGCAAGAGAGTCAGACCATGAACATGAGAAAAAGTGGAATTCAATGAACCGAATGAATAAATTTATGAAATAAACAGTAAATCTGAAAAGGAAATGAAGCTAAGAAACCAATTTAGAGTTTTACAAAATATGAAAGACAAAGAAGAGAGATATCCGAATACGCAACGAAATATAATCGAGAATAACATTAACATCACAAATAAAGATAAACTCTGATAACACAAGTTAACAAATGTCGTCACAAAGAAGAGAGATAATCCAAACAGGTGACGAAATAAATGTGCATCGACGCATAATTAACAATGATATTAACATTAACATCAGATATTAACATAAAACCTGATTATACGATGCCAAGAAGGTTGAATTCACAACCAGAACGAAATACGAGAGAGAGAAAAAGAGAGCGCGCGCGCATTACATATCACCCACGGTGATAAAACGTAGTAGTGCCAGAGAGAGAGAGAGGAGAGAGAGAGAGAGAGAGAGAGAGAGAGAAACACCAACAAGAACTGAAGCTGCGTCGGGCAGGAGAAGCAGCAGCGGCAGTGCCTGGTGTTTAAAGGGGATAGTGCCACAGGAGCCCATGGAGAGAGAGAGAGAGAGAGAGAGAGAGAGAGAGAGAGAGAGAGAGAGAGAGAGATTGTAATTAGACCTCTGTGCAGACTATTTTCACATAGAGAGTTACAAGGATTAGGATGTCTCAAAGACTTGTTAGTCCATCCGAGGAGACATCATGTGCTCACTTACCTCTGAGAGAGAGAGAGAGAGAAGGAAGAGAAGGAGAGAGATAGTAGATTGGAGAGAGAGATGAGATGAGAGAGAGAGAGTGTCCTTCCCTCCTGAAAGAACGGTGCGGGAATGTTCACAGCCAACGTTTTCACCATGACTCACCATCACAAACGACGAGAGAATTACTGGTCAGGAACGACTCGCCATTTTCACCATCAATTGTCTGTACTTAAGTCACAATAATCTTCACTATCGCGAAACCCTAAACTGCTTCTGCCATCACTCGCACTGACAACGGTCATGACCACCATCCAGCGCTACGATTATAACCCATTAATAATTCATTTAAATTTGATTCACTTATGGTGATTTATGGTGAAAAAAATTTCTTTTTTTAAATGAGTTTACGATAGGAGATATGAATTTATCTCGTCCAGATTTCTCATCTATGCGCTGGTTCGAATCCCCGAGAGGACGAAATTATTATCAACTAAAAAAATTCCCCTTCGGTTAACATATATTAAATATATAAATTAATAGGTAGAACGAATTGGATATTAAAGGACGTTTGTTGCTTAATGCATCTATAGGAAAAATCTACAGCTAAATTTTTGTATATTAATAGGCATACGACAATAGCAAGTCTGGAAAAGAATATCAAGAAATATATCGATCAATAAAAAAATAGGCAACAAAAACATTGATATATCTAAATATATTTACGACTTTTTATGGTCATACGACAATAGCACGTCTGGAAAGCCTTCGAGTCAAAGAATATCGAGAAATATAACGGTGACTTGAAAAGAAATAACAAAAACTTTTAATTTAAAAGTATCCAAAGCAGCTTTGAGGTTGAAAAAGCTGAAGGTACTTTGACTCAAGTGTTCATCCTGCATTCAGCAATCGGGGGACGGATGGATGGCAACACTGCCTGCTTCTTTGCTCTCTCCTGTTGAGCCAACAAGTTTTTTTTTTTGAAAGGGAGGGCGCTTTTTATTCATTATTTCCGCATGGAGGGTCTGACCTTCTCGCCCTTCAGCATGCTAGACATGTGTATACGTCTTCAAAACATCCAGGAGTCTCCTGCGAGTTTTCACATGTGCCGTTACTACCCAATAAAAAGGTTAACACCAAGAATTTGCATTTATGCGCAGGACATAAAACCTATGTTACCCACACGCCACAGACACAATATATATCATACATGCCTACATACATACATACATACATACAGCATACATCATATATATATACACATATGTGTGTATATGTGTATATATGTGTGTGTGTGTGTGTGTGTGTGTGTATGTGTGTATCTATATATATATATATATATATATATATATATATATATATATATATATATATATATATATATATATATAGCGCCCGCACTTATGTGTGTGTATGGGGTTGTGAAAAGAAAGGTTTTTTTTTCATTTCGTGTTTTTTTCGTTTTGTACGTTTTTTTCCTTTCCCCCAATTTTTCCTATTCTGGACCTTTCTGGTGATCCCGATAATACTTATTATGGACATATGACATTTTTTAAGACTTCCACCATCCTTTCTAGATTAGAGGATTCATTAAAATAATGATATTAAGGGTAAAAATGCTTCTTTAATTGATTAGAACCTGAGATATATGAAATATTACTAAGAATTCAAAATATAATGGTATTTTTGCTAGCTATCTGAGTATGATGATATTTGCTTTCCTTTATTGCTAAATTTGAATGAAAAACAATTTTCTTTCGAGATCAAAATGTACAGTAAATATGAAATCTTTTGGTCGAGATTTTTCCGACTGGTTTTCATTTCATAAGTTATTTAAATATGATGTTACAGTTCTCTAACATTACTGTAAATAATTGTCTGAATTGACACAGGCACACTTCACAATTATGTGGCTAACTCTTCAATACAGTAGCTCCAGTGGTTCCATATTTACGTTCCTCTTCAAACCATTTCCATCGTCCTATCACAACTGACATAGATGAATATAAAATATAAAGTGATAATTCATTATCAATTTTGTCATGGAGATACACTGAGTCTACATTAGCATTTATGTTCTCCCTCCACCAAAATAAATAATAATAGTAAAAAAAGAATGGAATGCTTTCAAATAATGAGCAAAGCTCACATATTTCTTTTACTGGTCACAGAATATCACTGGAACTGTAATTTCCTTAATATATCACATTTATCCCCTCTTATACCAAACACATTAACCTTCCACACACTCCAAGCACAACTGCTTGCACTGCTATGTGATGCAACCCTATCCCATTTACTCTGCCTTTGGTCCCTTAATGATACCAGTACGGTACAAGTTCACTTTTAACATGTTTGATACAGAGCAGCAAGTCTGTTGCTTAATGAATTACTTTCTAGGTTTTTGACCTTCATATGGTTTTCACAGGGTCACACATCTCTGCTTGTCCTAAATTCCTAATGGATCCAAGTTACAAGAAATAACTGCTACCATTACTTCATGTTTTAACTATATACTGATATTTAAATGTATTGGGGTGTTGCCTTGCGATTGTTTGACTAACAATAATATTCGCAATGTATCGGTTTGTATACATCACATCTTAGACAAGGATCATGTCTGTGATGATATTTCTTCTCAGTGTCCATCTACCGTAGGTAGGTTTGGAGTCGGTAAACACAGTTCAAAAATAAGATATATTCTTCTATCTTACATCGTGGAGAGATACAGAGAAGGTTTTGATAGGTCTTCCAGTGAAGAGTGCTAGTTGAAGTCTGCTATACAATTCTGTTGCGAGTACATTAGTCGAGTGACATATTTCGCAATGTTACACAAACACAAGAGTATGCGGATCTAGGTCTGTGACGTAGGCACAGGCTATCATGGGAACGTCATGTATTTTGCCAATGGGGCATCGGTTGGCGTTACCTTTTAAACTGATGATCCAAGTGTATTCAAATGAAGATGTGATACAATGCCCAGTCCAGGCAATGTCATCTATTCACCAATTAATATTTAGGAATATTGCAAGATCCTACTAGACTACAGTAGTCATCATATTAACACAAAAACATGTTGCTTCCCATAGAATGACGTAATACATTCTATTTAATAGGTAATTAATACAATTGTAATCCACATTTACCTTGGTTCTGGAACCGATCTCATTGATACGAGTTCCATACAAGTTTCAGTTTCAGTTTAACATGTTTAATACCTAAAAGTACATGTACCATACATATCTTCCTATCTTGAACTCTTCATGCATTGAAAATCTTTAGATTTAGCTTCTCATATGGGTTTAAG
>NC_061101.1:48305193-48307693 GCF_015104395.2 Macrobrachium nipponense
CCCCTCCTTTCTCCAATCATTCTGACCGCTTGTAGGAAACACACATACACACAACACACACACACACACACACACACACACACACACATATATATATATATATATATATACTATTCATATATGTATATATGCGTATTATATGTATGCACATTTCAGTATTAATCAAGTCTTTCAGGGGAGGAGGTTAACCAGTACCCTTTTTCCTTCTTGTTAGGAACCCTCAGCAGTCGAGTAACTCCAGCTACATACTTTACCACTCAGGTCAACGTCGCCCATTGGGTTTTATATATATACTATATATATATATATATATAATATATATATATATATATATATATATTATATATAAAATATGTGTATATATATATATATATATATATATATATATATATGTATTATATGTGTATATATTATATATATATATATATGTATTATATGTGTATATATATGTATTATATATATGTGTGTATGTATATATATATATATATATATATATCTTATATATATATATATATATATATATATATATATATATATATAATATAAACACACATACACTCACATACGTATATACACAAATACATAAAACTGACAGGACAGGGACACTAATATTGTCCATTCAGTTCTTTTCATTTCTGTTTCCTTCCTTCTTTCATTAGATTGTGCAACGCCAGTTTCAGTTTCCATAAAATCAATCAATCAACTCCTCCTTTCCGGTGCATGATGCCATCAAATGCACGAATATTCACAAACATGCTGCCATCAAATGCACGAGTATTCACCCTCACAAAAAAATATAAAAAATTAAATGCGCCGAAGAATATTTGCTGCAGCATGAAACTCTCAGCTAAGACCAAGGAGCGCTCGGCTGATCCCCAAAATGATGTCAAATGAAGGTGTGTCCGAAATTGGACTTGGCGGTGGTAAACGCACGATCATGGCTTAAGTAAATTAAGAAAACTACTGCGGCTAGGGGGATGCAAATTGGTATGTTTGATGATTGGAAGGTGAACGATCAACGTACTAATTTGCTGTCGTCTGCCCACAGTAGTTTTTAAGATCTGGGGGGGTGGGGTGTGGAAAAAGTATGGATGGACAGACTAATAGCCATCTCGGTTTCCTTTTGCAGAAAAGAAAATGAAAAAAAAAGAAATAAAATAAAAAAGAGCATCAGAAAGGACTTGCAAAAACACGACGCCCGCCCCCACCCAAAAAAAGGTGGGCCTGGCTGTCATGTGCAAGTGAAACTTCATCATACACCTGCCACAGCGCCATAACAGCGGTTGCAAAGACCGAGGACCAAATGTCAAGAGATCAAACCCAATTTCTACCACCATCCAGGTCTATTTCCAGTTATCTGCTGATGCCGGACTAGAGAGAGGCTTCGCCGATGTCTAATCAATTGTGTTTATTTATTTATGAAACGGGTCACAGGCAATATTTTCACCGATCGTAAACAGGTATAAATGGCGTCATTGGAACTTGTTCTTTCCGGGTGTAAATAGGCGCCTGCCTCCCAGATCAGATCAACATAATGAGGTGCACACGAGAGATTCGAGTACTTTAAGAGTCCTAAGATCAAAGAGAGGGAAAGAGGAGTGATCAATATGATAGATATTAAAGGAAAATGATTAAGAATATACAGAGATTTTGGCTTCGACTTTGAACCGGTGTTGTAAGAAGTGTCTCCCGAAGTCAGAGGCAAGACTCTCCAATTACGAGGAGATAATGAAGTGTGCGCGAGAGATTTAAGAAATTTAAGAGTCCTAGCTCAAGGATAGTGAAAGAAGAGTGATCGATACAATCGATACAAAATGGAAATGATTAAAAATACATAGATCTGTGTCAACTTGAAGAGTGAAGGTGTTACACGAGGCATTTCCCGAATTCTGAGGCCAGATTAACACCTGACAATAGGCGCTCTTTTGAAAAGCTGCAAAAGGACCCTTAATACTTATGACACACAAGAATAGGAGCAAGAAACACGCAAATGACTCGGTATACACGGAGACTGTGACTGGCCTTCTGTGTAGTTTCCTGTACAGGATCTTCATATGTGGTCCTATTAAGAATTGATTTTGTTTGCTTTGATGCTCTTATTAGCATGAACATGTGCGTAAATGTTTTGGTTTTATAATTTTCTTTCAATATAATTTTATTTATTTAGGTCACTGAAACGTTATATATGATATGATATGACAACGACATACGATTGTGGCTGAGCTCATGTAGAGTCATAATATCATGCTGCACTTCGTATACCAATTACTAGATATACAGCACTTGGCAGGTTAAAGAGAAATATTATATATATATATATATATATATATATATATATATATATATATATATATATATATATATATATATATATATATATGTATGTAGTATGGATGTATATATATATATATATATATATATAGTATATATATATATATATATATATATATATATATATATATATATATATATATATATGTATATATATCCTATATATATA
>NC_061101.1:48310193-48314670 GCF_015104395.2 Macrobrachium nipponense
ATATATATATATATATATATATATATATACAGGGTGGGCCAAAAGTAGCCTCAGTTACTTCATGAACTGTTTCTCATTCAAAGTACTCTTCAATAGAAAATTAATACTGTGCCATTAATACATGCTACTTATTTTTATCCTTTTCTTGTCACTCATTCTTAAATATGCCACTTATTCCTGTCTGAAAAATTTTATGCGTTTAATAAATTTTTTTTATTTTTATTCTGTTTTAACTGTGAGGCTACTTTTGGCCCACCCTGTATGTGTATATATATATATATATATATATATATATATATATATATATAATATATATATATATATATATATATATATATAATATTATAAATTGTAATATATATATCTAATTT
Source organism: Macrobrachium nipponense (assembly GCF_015104395.2). NCBI lineage: Eukaryota > Metazoa > Arthropoda > Malacostraca > Decapoda > Palaemonidae > Macrobrachium > Macrobrachium nipponense. Next base: position 48,310,565 of record NC_061101.1, read on the forward strand.
TCTTTTTTTTCACACATATTAAGCAACACACATCGCTTAATATTCAAGTCACTGTACCTTGGGAATAACTGACACCCAAAGGAGGGTTACAGTGAATAATTGATGTTGAACCAGATACATGTGGCTTAATATTTATGAATATAAACAATTCACGTATGTACAAGTGACAAAAAATTCTATATATACATATTTATATATATATATATATATATATATATATAATATATATATATATATATATATATATATATATATATATATACATATATATATATATATATATATATATATATATATATATATATATATATATATCAACGTCATAAAGTCGGAAAAGAAAGCAAGGATCTTTCTCTTAAGCGACCGATAAGGTAGGTACTCCACCAGAGAAAATGTCAATAATGCATCAAAGCTTCTCTACTCAACAGCGTTTTCACAGTAACCAATCGAGACACATGCAAGAACTTCCAGAGCGCGCCCGCGCGCAATAACCGGAGCAGAGCAATATTGGAACCAGGTGGAATTAATGGTCATAACCGAGCGATTGTTGAAACGAGTTCCGGTTCATAGTAAAACCAGTTCATAGATCACGGGAGCAGGTGACTTGAAGTTCATATCCTGAGCTCTATGACTCCAATAAAGGCAGCTGGAATCACCTGGGGATGTAAACGAGGCGCCAGGGAAATAATACTATACCATCAAACAAGACTGTAGAGATGTATTCTTCATCCGGGAAACTGGGAGAGAGACGCTCAGAAATGCGATAAACCATGTATACGAGTGTTTATAGACATACATAATTGAAATATGTTCAGGTGTGTAAATACTAAAGGCCGAACCTGATGTGTGTTTAGTGTACCTATGTCAAACCCTATGAGAATTTTGAAACGCCTCTAAAGAGTAAATTCAGCACATTTTACTTTGTTCACATAAAGAATTTTGTGGCCATTGCCTTTCGACAGAATATGGATCAAGAAATTAAATTCTATCAAACGTCTTAAAAAAATAAATTTAGCAAACAATATACATGGTTCACATAAAGAATCTTCTGCCCACTGCCTTTCGACAGTTTATTAACTGAATATGTATGAAACTCTGAGAAAGAGGAGATGATCATCGCTTGAATAAACCATGTATGAATAATGAGCCATAAGGATTTTTTTTTTTCAGATCCTTTAGAACAATTGCGGAACAAAAACCTTAGAAGAGCACGTGTCAACAAAAACTACGCCACTGGATATATCTTCCTCAATTAGAATAGAGGGACACTATAAGCAATAAACACTGAGGAGAACTCCATTGAGTTAGCAAGACTTATCAGGGGATCAAGTTCAGCATCTCCCTGTAATTTATCTTGTTTTCTGATAACTGATCACCTCTTTCTGCCATTTCCCTTTACCTTCTGTTACTTCTTTCGAATGATCACCTTCTGCCACACACACGTCTGAAGCAGACATTTAACAACTTAACCTACACAAGTTCTGAAGAATTACAACCTCAAAAGCTCATACGAAGATGAATGCAATACACTACCACCTCAAAACAATTCACCTTGTATTTCTATAATTTACTTATAGCTTTGTATATCTATTTATTGATTTATTAATTTATCTTTTTGTATTTTATAATATCTGATCTCTTCATTCTTCATATATTATCTTCTGCAACTACTTTCGAATGAACACCACAATATTCTTTGGAAACTTGAATTTCAAAGTCAGTGGCCCCAGTGGTGGGCTTGTTACATGTGAATAGAGTAAATCTTCTTATTATTATTATTATTATTATTATTATTATTATTATTATTATTATTATTATTATTATTATATATATATATTATATATATATATATATTATATATTATATATATTATATTTATTATTATTATAATTATGGAATAATAATAATAATAATAATAATAATAATAATAATAATAATAATAATAACAATAATAATAATAATAGAAATAATAATAATGCACAGAAAATCACAGACTTGTAAAAAACCACGTGTATAAAAAGCTAACAATTACATAGCAAATTGCATTACTATGTGAAAGATTAATAATTTTACATATTAATACAATTTACTTTATTCAATTTTGGATTACACAACAACAACGACAATAATAAAATAATAATAATAATAATAATAATAATAATAATAATAATAATAATAATAATAATAATAATAATGTGCTGAATTATCTATCTGCTGCAAAAAAAATCTAACAAAATAAATCTGAAATATAATGTAACGTGGTCAAATACCTAATGAATAAAGGTTATTGATTAATTCATTTTACTGATTACTTATTACCGCATAAAGTGTCTCATTCCAGGATGTTCCAGTAAGCAAATCCATACTCTCTCTCTATGATTCCAGGATGTTACAGAAAGTAAATTCATACTCTCTCTGATTCCAGGATGTTCCAGAAAGTAAATTCATACTCTCTCTCTCTGATTCCAGTATATTCCAGAAAGTAAATTCATACTCTAACTCTCTCTTATTCTAGGATGTTCCAGAAAGGTAATTCATACTCTCTCTCCCTCTCTCTCTCTCTGATTCCAGGATGTTCCAGAAAGTAAATTCATTCTCTCTCTCTCTCCCTCTGATTCCAGGATGTTCCAGAAAGTAAATTCATAGCTGCTCTCTCTCTCTCTCTCTCTCTCTCTGATTCCAGGATGTTACAGAAAATAAATTCATACTCTCTCTCTCTCTGATTCCAGGATGTTCCAGAAAGTAAAGTCACTCTCTCTCTCTCACTCTCTCTCTCTCTCTCTCTCTCTCTCTCTCTCTCTCTCTCCTCTCATACTCTCTCTCTCTCTCTCTCTCATTCCAGGAATGATGTTCCAGAAAGTAAATTCATTCTCTCTCTCTCTGATTCCAGGATGTTCCAGAAAGTAAATTCATACTCTCTCTTCCTCTCTCTCTCCCTGTGTGGGGATCACTCCATCTCGTTGACAACGGCCCAATTGGAAATTCAATTTACATGACAGAAAACATCATCCCAATAATCACTCAAATTAGATTTCAAAATGAAATGCCGCTTTTAAATTTCCATTTTCTTTTCTTCTTCTCTTCTTCTTCTTTTTAATGAGAAATGAACGTGAAATGGGCAACTCCCACCAACAACGAAAGAATACTGAAATAAAACAAGTCTGGTCAACCGAAAACAGCAAAAAAATGCGCAGAATTTTCTTCGGCGCAATCGAGTTTTCTGTACAGCATATAATCAAGGCAACCCGGAAATATATCTATTTTTCGAGGGTGAAACTCTCAGCCGGTTGGTGGCCTGTGTTGTTGCGTTACCAGAAGCACGATCATGGTTAACTTTGTACTTTAAATAAAACATACATTACTGAAGCATGAGGGCTGGAATTTGGTAAGGCTGATGATTGGAGGGTGGATGATCAACGTGCCAATTTGCAGCCCTCTACCCTCAGTAGTTTTTAAGGTCTGGTGGGTGGACAGAATTGCGGACAAACAAGACGAATTGCCATCTCAGCAGTTTTCGTCTACAGAAAACTAAAAAGATGCATGATGCTTTTAAAAAAAATGGCCATCAAATAAAGTGTTGAGTTGCATTTGGAATATAAGATTTAGCCCAAAGGCCAAGCGCTGGGACCCATGAGGTTATTCAGCGCTGAAAGAAAAACTGAGAGGAAAGGTTTGAAAGGTGCACTATTCAACAACTGTCAGGAGAGGGTGGAAAGTAAGATGGAAGAAAGAGAATATGAACGGAAGTACAGTAAAAGGAATGAAAGTAAAGGGGTGCTGCTAGGGGCCGATGCGACGCTGCAAAGAACCTTAAGTAATGCCTACAGTGCACCGAGTGAGGTGCACTGACGGCACTATCATTCTTGGGGAATAAAGTGTTGGTGAACTAAAGGAAATATACGTAACAAGAAGACATGGCTAATTAATATAGAAAATAAAATTATGCATTAAACAATTATCATAGCGCGTCTTCAACTTGACATCTAGGTCGCTCTTTAGTCTCCCCAGGTGGCTGTTCAACTTCTTTCACAATAAACCGTTCGGGTGAAATTTTTTAAAAGCTATTTCCAATTATCATTTCCAAAAAATGACAATAAAAAGGCTAT
>NC_061101.1:48320170-48330170 GCF_015104395.2 Macrobrachium nipponense
TATATATTTATATATATATTATATATATATAATATATAATAATATAATATATATGTGTGTGTGTGTGTGTGTGTGTGTGTGTGTGTGTGTGTGTATCGCTTTGTTAGTATCTACGTCTAACTTAATTATATTGTATGTATGTGTATGTGCTTGGATGTAACGTGAGTACTAATTGTATAAGAATGTAGTTTCTCGGAAATAGCTGTTTTATCACCCTTGTGTTGCATCACTTCGTAGAAGGGATGAGATGATGAATGCGAGGGGTTGTTTGTTGTTGGTTCGTGTTGGCTGCGATGCTCTTCTCCTTTAAGCTGGTCGAGGGGAAAGACTGGAATGTTTGGATGGAGGAGAGGAAAGGAGAGAGAGAAGAAGGAATGAGGAGAGAGAAAAAGTGAAATGTGAGAGAGAAACAAGAAAAGAGAGAGAGAGAGAGAGAGAGAGAGAGAGAGAGAGAGAGAGAGAGAGAGAGAGAGAGGAATGAGAGAGACGACGAGAAAGGAGAGAGAGAGAGAGAGATTGAGACAGACAGACAGATAAACAGACAGACAGACAACAGAGACACGAGAAGAGAGAGAGACAGAGAGAGGAAGGGGAAAAAAAAGGAATGAGAGAGAGCAGAGAGAGAGATGATGAGAGATAGAGTGGAGGACCTAGAGGGGGAGAGGAGGCGGAGGGTTGTTTTGGGAGCAGAGGGGAAGGGAAAGAAGAGAGACAGTGAGAGGAGCGTTTTTGTTGTTGGGAAAATTTCCCAAAAAGTTTCGTGGATTATCCGAGATTGACCGTAACCTTCGTTTCGATTTTGTGATCAAAATACCATTGTGGCTTTTTGTGCATTATGTGCTTTGATGCTTGCAGCTGAAATTCTTGAAAGGTTCTCTTGCTTTTGAAGGGAAAACCGTGTCACGGAAAGGCACTGAATTTAAAACCATTTGCTTGTAATCACTTTGTGAGTGATGATAAATCTGAATATCAGCATGATTGTATCCAACTAAAAATTATGATAATGATAGAAAGTGTAATGCATTGCTATCCTAAAAAAAATTCTCCTATGACTATGATCCTAATTATAATCATAATCAGGATCAATATGAAATAGCTATTTTTTTATAAACTTTTATGTTACATTCTTTGACCAGTTTTTAGGCAGTTTTTGAGATGATTAAAAAAAAAGTCAACAAAGAGAGGTTCAAACGTAGATGCAATGCAGTACTACCCTAAAACCATCTCCTATGTTTATTCGTTTAATAGTTAATTTGTTTCTTTCTGATAACTGAACTTATTATTTCTTTCTTTGTGCGTTTGCTACTACCGTCTCCTGTTACTTGCAAATGAACACCTTGATATTCTTTGGAAGCTGGAATTTCAAATCAGTATTCCTGAATAATATAATAAGTAATAATAATAATAATAATAATAATAATAATAATAATTATTATTCCCAACTCTTTAGGGACATCAGACACGGGTATTCTAAAGGCTTCCTTTTGTATGTATACACAAATTATATATTATATTATTATTTTATATATATGCTGTATATATACATATAGATACTATATATATATATATATATATATATATATAATTATAATATATAACATCTATTTCTTTTATTTATATAATATATATATATATATATATATATATATATATATATATATATATATATATATATATGTGTGTGTGTGTGTGGTTGTGTGTGTGTGTATACATATCAATATATGTTATATATATATATATATATATTATATATATATATATATATATTATTATATATATTATTGTGTGTATGTATGTATGTATATATAACACATACATATATGTATATATACTATATGTGTATGCATGGATACACGCATACAGTTATATATGTATATATATAATTACTTATATATATATATATATATATAAATGTTATATATATATATATATATATATATAGTATACATATATATATATATATATATATATAATACTATATATATATATATATTTGTATATAATAATATATATATTATATATAATATTGTACATGGAAACTGACTTAATTATGCACTCTCGTGTGTGTCGGTATTAATAATATACGTAAACTTGAATACTGATGTATGACTAACTCGTTTATTATGGCGATATTTAGTGATTTTATTTGAGGTTTTTGAATATGACCGCTGAAAGAAAGACATCAGGGAGAACAGAGTAGAAAGAAAGAAAATACGGTCCCCTCTCTCTCTCTCTCTCTCGTACAGCATCCTGTGTCTAGTGATATCTAATGTTCGGGGAAAAGATTCGAGCCTCAGGAAGTTTTTGGGATGGACTGAGCGAGATAGCAATTTAGTGGCTTTGCTTTTATCATATTTTATTTTCATTTTATTTTTTAGTCGTCAAAAACTAAGATTGAATCGACCTCTCTCTCTCTCTCTCTCTCTCTCTCTCTCTCTCTCTCTCTCTCTCTCTCTTAGTTGATTATGCATAAATGAAAAGCATTCTTCAAAACTTAAATTTCAAGAAAGCTACGGTTGGCCCTATTTGGTTTCACGAAGATGCCATGTCTCTACAAATTGACTAAATTAGAATAGTTGATTATGTATAAGCGATAAGCGTTGTTTTAAACTTACATTTTTAAAAAAAGTGTGTTTTATATAATGTTTCCTTCCGTTTACTAAGCTGATAATCTTCCAGAATCCGGATGATCCAGTATAAGTGGAGATTACCCAGTTAAATTCTTAATTTTCTGTCTCTTAGGCGCTGTAGGCATTACTTAATGCTCCTCGCAGCGTCCCTAGCTGCAACCCATTTATTCCTTTTACTGTACCTCCGTTCAAATTCCTTCTTGGTTGGATATTTCTCTTCATTCTTTCCTGTCAATGGTTTCATAGTGCAGCTACGAGGTTTTCCTCCTGTTACACCTTTCAACCCTCTGTACTCCTTATTTCCTTTGCAGCGCTGAATGACCTCATAGGTCCAAAGACTTGGCCATTGGGCAAAATTCTATCTTCATTTTCCATTCCATTCCATTAGGGCCTTCTTTCATTTGTGGAAATATATCAAGTTCCCACGTCTTGCGTTTTACTTATGTGAGGAGAGAGGAATCGTTATCAACTTTGAAGTTATTTTAATTATTCGTACAGCTATTTGTATTGTCTTTTTCCTTTTGTTTAGCATTATAAATAAAACCTTTGGGAATAGGACCTATGGGAAAGTTGGTAAAATTAAATTTGAGTCATGTGCGGTTTTAGGTTTGTTGTTGATTTTTATTAGTATCGTTTTACTTATGTGAGGAGAGAGGAATCGTATCAACTTGAAGTTATTTTAATTATTGTACAGATATTTGTATTGTCTTTTTCCTTTTCTTTATATAAAACCTTGGGAATAGGTGACCTATGGAAAAGTATAATTTAGTCATGTGCGGTTTAGGTGTTTTGATATTCATTATTTTCTGTATTTTTTTGTGGTTTTAAATGCCTGTTGTACACTTGTTCTCGATCGTTCAAGAAAATGTCCTCAATTTCTTTATGCGGAGGTTCATCTTATCCGTAGTAGTATAAATTACTGTTTCTCCTATATACACGGCTAGTTTTTTTCTGTATTAATTTATGTATATACGATTGCATGTGGTTGGATTATATATATATATATATATATATATATATATATCTATATATATATATATATACACACACACACACACACACACACACACACACACACACACACACACACACACACACACACACACACTAAGAATTCCCAAAAGTAAGCACTTGGGATTTGTTTCTTAGCTGAAGCCACTAGGTAAAAATTAGATATGAAAAGACAGAGTGCCAAGTACTTGCGTGTATTTAAACACGTCTTCCAGAGTGCCCCGAAGATGTGTTAAATACACTAGAGCACTTGGCTATCTCTGTCTTTTCATTTTTAAACTTTCCCTTGGTGACTTAAGCTATATGTGTGTGTGTATATATATCTGTGTATATATATATATATATATATATATATATATATCTATATATATATATGTATATGGTATATATATATATATATATATATGTATATATGTGTATATGTATAAGTTATATATATATATATATATATATATATATCTATATATATATATGGAATATATATAAATAAATGTATCGTTTCTAACAAGCATAACGGTGAACGTTCTTCTAGGTAAAATCGTAAGAAAATGGCCGTCCGGGAAACAAATTGAGTTCCCCCATTGGATGTCGATAATTACAAAGGTCCCAGCTGTTGGCAGCTGTGATTTTGGAAACGCACCGCGTGGCCGGGTTATGCAGACGATGTCTTTTCCTTGAATGGCCAATAAAAGCAGGATTGCATATTCCATGCAGAAGCCATTCCAGGGATATTGAACCTGCATAATTGATGCGAGAATTGGGGAAGAATTTTAGGCCGGGCGGTTTAATCTTAGGTGATTTATCCTTATGGTGATGATTTTGTGGTGGTATTGAATACTGTATTGATGCTTTAATGGGGTTATTTATCCTTTTCTTTATTTAATGGGGTGATTTGCCCTTATGGTGATGATTTAGTGGTGGTATTTAATATCATGATGATGGTTTAGTGTTGTTATATAATCTTATGATGATGATTTAATGGAGTTATTTACCCTTTTTGTGATTTAGTGGGGTTATTTAGCCTTATGATGATTATTTAAAGGATTTATTTAACCTTATTGTGATAATTTAATGGGGGAATTTAACCTTATGGTGATGATTTAATGGGTTTATTGAACCTTATGGTGATGATTTAATGGGGTTATTTAAACCTTATGATGATGATTTAAGGGGCTATCCAGGGATTTTGAGTTATGCTATGCTTGAATTTGGCGTATGAAAACCAAAGAAATTAAATTAGGCTCCCTATCTGGGGCAAACCCGTTTTCCATTCCGCTTTTACTGTACCGCATGTCACTCATATTATTTCTTTTGAAATTTTTCATGGCTTTGGCAGTTTCCATCCTCTCCTAACAATTGTTCCATAGCACAACTAGGAGGTTTTCCTCCAGTTATACCTTTTCAACCTTCTACTCTCAATAACCTCAAAGGTCCCAGCGCTTGGCCTTCGGCCTAAAGTTTATTTTCTATTTGTCTACACATATTTGCAGTTTATTCAGTAGTTTTCTTGAATAACCTGTCCTTGCGGGACACAGCTTTTTATGGTGTTGGTCTTTAAATGTATTTCAAGGTTTCATACATTTTATTTCACAGATTTTGGAGCAAAGTATTAGTTGCGCTACCATCTGATGGAATGTATTTTGTTCTCTAATTTCATTATATAATATATATATTATATATATATATATATAATATATATATATATATATATATATATGTTAGGGTTGGTCTGGTCTTTGTCAGCCTTTATCATTATTTCTCTCTCTCTCTCTCTCTCTCTCTCTCTCTCTCTCTCTCTCTCTCTCTCTCTCTCTCTCTCTCTCTGAATTGCCCCGGCTTTGTTTTAATATTTTTATATATATATATTATATATATATAATATATATATATATATATATATAATATAATATATATTTATTCGTATTTTATTTACATTAGTTAGACAGGTTTGGTTCAGTTCATGTAATCCTTTACAGATTACATAACTTCACCAACTACGGTTTGTATTCTTATATCGTGAAAAGCGGAAAGGGATATCAGAACGCAATCGGAGCTTAATCCTTTAAAAAAAATTCAGTGGCCAATAGGGAAAACTGGAGAAAGGAAGGAAGGAAGAGAACGATTTCGTGATGTAACCTCAATTCCCTTCAGAGTTTAATGATGATCACAGAGCCGAAGGAGAAGTGAAGACACGAAGCTTAATTAACTGTTTTCGAGAGCTGCCGTTTATTCCCTTTCGGGATCTTCTCCATGCTTTTTCATTACTCGAATATTTTTTTATTTGGGGTTTTCCTCCCCACCTGGGATTCACCTGGGGAAGAGGTCGCCTGAGGATGTCCTCTTTCCAGTTTCTCTCTTCCAAATTTATACTGGAAAATCATTTGTTCCGTTCCCACCCCATTACTCCAGAAAGGGACACCTCACGCGGTTCACTGTAGGCTCAACTTTAGGTTCTTCGTAGCGTCCACTCTTGAGGCCCCTAGCTGCAACCCCCTTTCATTCTTTTTACTTTCCCTCCTTTCATATTCCCTTTCTCCCATCTCACTTTCCATCCTCTCCTAAGAATTGTTCCAGAATGCAACTGCTTCGAGGTTTTCGTCCTGTTACACCTTTCAAACTTCTCTATTCTCAGTTTTCCTTTCAGCGCTGGATGACCTCGTAGGTCCCAGCGATTGGCCTTTGGGTTAAATGTTGAAATATATTCCAGTTCCATTACTCCAGCGCGAAACTCCCTTTATCCTCCATTGTCTTGTGGAGTGGCTGCGATGACACGTTAATGAAGTGACTCGAGGAGTTAGGCTGGCCCTGGTCTCTGTCGGCCTTTGTTATTAATTTATTCTCTCTCTCTCTCTCTCTCTCTCTCTCTCTCTCTCTCTCTCTCTCTCTCTCCACTTTGTTTCGTTCATTCTAGGAGTTAGGTTGGTTTTGGTCTTTGTCAGCCATTTATCAATATTCTCTCTCTCTCTCTCTCTCTCTCTTTTCATGAATTGCCCCAGCTTAATTAAGAACTCCTCTCTCTCTCTCTTTCTCTTCCTCCTCCTCCTCCTCCTCCTCCTCTTCACATTTTATTAGCAAAGTACCCCAATTAAGAACTTTCTTCATGGTCACTGCTTCTTCTGGGAACGCACAGGAAAAGAAAAATCTGGTCGGTCCTCCAAGACCTCCTCCGGATGAAAGGAGAAGTGGGCGTGGCCTACAAGTTAGTTTGGGAACTGGGTCAGGTGGGAAGAGGAAGTCGAATCCCTCCGAAGAAGACGAAGAAAAGAAGAACGCTTCGTCTCTGTCCTCTGTCAGCATCGTGGCGTTTTTGGTTGAAATTCGACAGGTAGGTTTCCTAGCTTTTGTGTTTCTATCCTGCGGGCGTATTGGTCTGGCTCAGGTCTTTGTTTCTTTTAGATATGAGGTCTTGTTCAGATTTTTCTATAGTAGTTGTGCCTCAGAATGTTGAGGTTGAGGTACAGGAATCAGGTGGGTGGAAGACTTCTTTTTTTATCTTTTGGGTCATTTTTTTTTCTAGCATTTTTGTTTTAAATGTTGATACTAACTGTCACCTTTCCAGAAAGTTACCGTTCCATTATTTCAGTAGTTGTAGTTATGTTGTGGTTGAGGTACAGGAATGACTTTAAAAGGAGATTTTTCTGTCTCGTTTTCTCTCGAGCAGTTTTGAAAATGTTCGTCCCAGTCGTTACCCTTCCACAAACACCGAGTTTCTGAAATGTTTACTCCAAGATTTTACTTCCTCGTTTTTATTGATTATCTTTGTAAATAAATAATAGATGGTGTCATGACATTTTTGCTGCAGGTTTCTGTTTGTCAATGGATAAGGGACTAGAATACTGTTACTAGTTACCCCTCTTTGTAATAGTGCCTGTTTGTCTAGATAATTACCTTGCCATGTCTTGTGCTTGGTTTAGTAGAGGAGGTTCATTTGCAATTGACTGAATTAAAAATGAATTCTGAAGTCTGAAATCTCTTATGATAATCAATATCCATGTTGCAGACTAAAAACTACACCTGTTATGCGAACGAATCATTAAAATGGTCCTTTAGTAGAATTAAAAATTTTTCTGTTGCTGATGTATCGCCTCTTTTTCACTGCTAGAAGCTTATTCCTTTGTTTGTTCGTGAGCAAGGAAGTCTTGTCCAAATAGACCTGCAATATTTTTGAACGTGTTTACTGTTCTATGAGGTTCTTCACGGATGTAAATATTTGAAATTTCCTATAATTATTATATGAAATGTGCCAGAACATTTCTCTGACAGTAAAAGTTTTAAAGAAGGTTAGTCATTTTAATATACATGTTGTGATAGAAAATGCCTGGTGTTGACAGTTAGGGATTAGCATAAAAGTATTTTTTCCAGAGATATATTTTGTTATTACGAGAAATTATGACGAATAAAGTATGCTAATCAAATTCGCTTCTGTTACTAGATGTTTTTATGGATTTTTGTATCTTTAGCATCGGTAAATATGCACGTAATAATTACTCTCTCATATATTTACATAAATATATAGATAAATAGTCTGTAATATGTATAAATACCCCCATAATACTAATTATATTATATATGTATGTATATATAATATATAATATATATATATATATGTGTGTGGTTGTGTGTGTGTGTGTGTGTGTGTGACGTTGCGTGTGTGTGTGTGTGTGTGTGTGTGTGTGTATATAAGTATGTTTGTGTGTCTATATATAAATATGAATGGGTGTGAGTTGAGTAATATGAAATGAAGACTAATAGCTACGTGTTTGTGATTGCTCTCTCTCTCTCTCTCTCTCTCTCTCTCTCTCTCTCTCTCTCTCTCTCTCTCTCTCTCTAGTCTCTCTCTCTCTCTCTAAAACAAAGGGTACGAAAGCGAAGCAGGTGAGTTCCCGAGATAGAATCCGATTCGATGAAATGGAAATGCAAATATATCCTCTCGAGGTTTCCATTAGGGTCATTGACATTGAGAAATTAAACACTGCTGAATATTTTATCATTTCCTTTCTCTCTCTCTCTCTCTCTCTCTCTCTCTCTCTCTCTCTCTCTCTCCTCCTCTCTCCTCCTCCATAAGTTATTATTAATCTTAATTATATTTTGTTAATTTTCTTGTATTTTGCTAATATTAAAAGCCAATGATGTAATTCCTCCTTTATATTTGAAAATCTGACATCTGGAAATGATGGAATCCCTCTCTCTTATTTATAGTCCCTGTTACAGAGAATACACGCAAGTTGGTCTCATACATATCGCTAATATGTATTCGTCCCTGAATACATATTACAAAAATATGCCTCTATTCTGTTTTTCTTTAGCATAAAAATATGGGTTTATTATATTTTTTGGCATAAAACTATGGTTTTATTATGTTTTTCTTTAGCATAAAAATACGGCTATATTATAATTTTATTTGGCATACAAACTTGCCTTTATTCTATTTTTCTTTGACATACAAATATGCCTTTATTATATTTTTCTTTGGCATAAAAATATGCCTTTATTCTCATTTTTCTTTTGCATACAAATATGCCTTTATCCTATTTTCCTTTAGCATACAAATATGCCTTTATTCTATTTTTATTTAGCGTACAAATATGCCTTTATTAAATTTTTCTTTAGCATACAAATATGCCTTTATCATATTTATCTTTAGCAAACAAATGTGCCTTTATTATATTTTTCTTTAACATACAAATATGCCTTTATTCTATTTTTATTTAGCGTACAAATATGCCTTTATTAAATTTTTCTATAGCATACAAATATGCCTTTATTGTATTTTTTCTTTAGCATACAAATATACCTTTATAATATTTTTCTTTAACATACAAATATGCCTTTATTAAATTTTTCTTTAGCATACAAATATGCCTTTATTCTATCTTTCTTTAGCATAAAACAATGTCTTTATTTTCACCCTTGTTTAGTAAGAATTCCTTTACAAAGCGCTGAGCATATCGGATAAATAAGATTCATTCGCGCTTAAAGTAAAAGTAAAGCTAAACGGAAATGAACTGTTAGTTTATCACTGAATTTTCGCAGTGCTAAGTAAATTTTCTCCCCTTAAAAAAAAAAAGGAGAAGAAAGTTGTAGTGTTTATATAGTAGATACCTAGGCGCCCACTGCACGGTTGAAAACCTTAAGCTAGCCAGTATCAACGCTCGTCATTGGATCCATAGATATGGTGATGGTAGTAAATACCTATTAGGAAATTTAGATATATTATCAAATAATAATTAAAAGTTAAGTATATCTTACTTTTACCAGACCACTGAGCTGATTAACAGCTCTCCTAGGGCTGGTCCGAAGGATTAGATATTTTTACGTGGCTAGGAACCAATTGGTTACTTAGCAACGGGACCCACAGC
>NC_061101.1:48335170-48345170 GCF_015104395.2 Macrobrachium nipponense
TTTAAACGTTTTGGACGCTTTCGTGTTTCCAAGGACGTCTTTGACTAGAATATGAAAGAGAAGTGTGAGAGGTTGGTCAATTTTTGAACGTCAGGCCTTTAATAGTTGCTGTCGTCAGCACCTTGCTTACACACACACACACACACACACATATATATATATATATATATTATATATATATATATATATATATATATATATATATATATATATATATATATATATATATATATATATATATATATGTGTGTATTTAAAAGCGAATACAGCTTTCGTCCTGTAATGACGAAAGCGCTCGGCACGAATTTCTGCTTATTATTTTTCCCGTTGTATTCGCTTATATCATGAAGTCACGTGCATCTACTGTGATTTTTTAACGCTATGAGAGAGAGAGAGAGAGAGAGAGAGAGAGAGAGAGAGAGAGAGAGAGAGAGAGAGATCCATGAAATTGTACAAAATGAATTCAAACCACATATTTCGACTGACATGGGAAAATGACCGATGGATAAGTGACTATAGTATATTTGTGGAATAAGACTTCGAAATCAGATTTGACATTTTTCAGTCCCAACAGGTAGTACAATAATATTGCATGATTTGCAACCATCTGTCAGTGGGCCCTTCTCTTTTCGTATAACTTATCATCATTTATTGGTGAAATGAAGCATATTAGGTACTAGGAATCGTACTTACAGAACCAATTCACTGTATTGTAAATCTTACATTGATAGTCCATACAGAACCAATTCACTGGATTGTAAAACTTACATTAATTATGATTCTGTTGCCCGTAAACCAAGCTCTTTGGTGTTTACTAAAAAGATGTACTATGATAACATTGATTTGTTACTAGAGTGAATAACATTGATTTTGTCTTTTCAAAACGTTGTGTATCCCTTTTCATCTCATATTTCGACGACGTTGAAAAGTTCCGCCCCGGGAGCATCTCAGTTTGTCATATTTGTGTGTGACTGCTATCGCCACTTCTCTCTCCGTGCCCCGTACGTCGATGTCTTCTTATCTTTCTTTATGGCGCCACTATTTTACCTTCGAAGAAAGATGGAAGAGGCTGGGGACCGGGGAGGGGTCGGGGGCGAGACTTCTGCTAGATAATGTTTTTGATGCTGCCGATAGGGCCCCGAGTTTTCTGATAAAAAGTTGCGCCAGTCAAAATCGAAGGGAGATTGAATGTAGTTGTGGTCTTCACTCTTTGTTTTTGGCCTGCGTTATGAACGCTTATTTTATATTTTTTTCGTAAATATTAACAATATTAGAAATATTTTTTTGTAGGAGTTTGGCAATTCCCTGCCGAATGTCATATCACCGTTGACTTGTTTCTCTTGCCAATATATATTCAAAAGTCGTCCTTATCATGCACCGTGCACAGAAATTAAATCTCTCTCTCTCTCTCTCTCTCTCTCTCTTCCCTCTCTCTCCTCTTCTCTCCTCTCTCCTCATCTCTCTCTCTCTCTCAGAGCTGAGGTTTTTCAAAGGTATTCCATGCCTTTTATCGTGTAACAGTAAATGTTGAGCTTTCATAAAATGAACAACATCGCATCCCACATCCCATTGCAAATTGAGCAACATCGCATCCCATTGCCAAAGTGATGATGGTTGTCATTTGGTTTGTTAGGCGCATAGGGGCAGTTAGTTTTGTTTTTAAGTCTTATCCTTGACTCGCTTCGTTCTTCTCTCGTTCTGTATTAGTATATTGTGTAATTTGACAATGGGAAAACATTATCTTTCAACATTATTTGAACGCTGTTAATGTTGAATGTGAGTCCAAGTCTTTCTTGGTAGGTGTGATTTTACCAGAAGTTTTCTGGTGGAGACAATAATAATAATAATAATAATAATAATAATAATAATAATTACCATATTCATTCGAAGTTTGAATTTCAAGTCAGTGGCCCATGTGGAGTTGTAGGTTCATCTTCTGAGTAATTAAAAATAATAATAATAATAATAATAATAATAATAATAATAATAATAATAATAATTCGCTGTTAGGTCCACAATTTCAGTCACAATTCCATTTGGTTACCAGTCTTTAGTAACCATATGTTATGAAGTGTTATTTCCCCGAACTTTTATCGTGTTTTTCTAGTATTGTTTCGAATAATGATTAAGTTTTGACTTGAAGATGTTGCGCTCACTTTTAATTGTTATGGCTTGCACGTATTTTCATGTGCGAAATGAAGTGTCATCTTACGACTTTCAATTTTCTCAAAATAAAAATACCTGCTGTAGCGTCCATTTCCAATACTTTCTTTTTAAACCATTAGCAGTGAATTAATTACTTTTTTTAAAACAATTATCCGTGAATTATATTCTTTTTTTCTTTTAAACCATTTTCAGTTATTTATATCAATTTCTTTTAAACTATTAGCAGTGAGTTATATTGCTATCTTTTTAAAACCATTATCAGTGAATATCATAACTTTTTTAAAACTATTAACAGTGAATTATATTTCTTTATATTAAAACCATTTTCAGGGATTTATATTACTTTCTTTTAAACTATTAGCAATAAATTTTACTACTTTCTTTTTACATCATTATCAGCGAATTTTATTACTTTCTTTTTTACATCATTATCTGTTAATTACATCACTTTCTTTTTAAACCATTATCGGCGAATTATATGTTCATCGTGGCAGTAAAGGAGTGAGTATTGATTACTAGGTCATAAGGAATATTCTCTCAAAAGGATGGAGAGAGAGAGAGAGAGAGAGAGAGAGAGAGAGAGAGAGAGAGAGAGAGAGAGAGAGAGAGAGGGGGGGGACTAATCAGGAGAGTTCTTTCAAAAGAATGAATGGAAGTTGGGGGCGGTTGGTGAGAGAGAGAGAGAGAGAGAGAGAGAGAGAGAGAGAGAGAGAGAGAGAGAGAGAGAGAGAGCTTTCATGGTCAGAGAGGGAACGAATCAATGTACAGGAGATAGCGCACGAAACCAGCTGTTTCGTGAATGAGAAAGACTCATTTGTAAAATGAGATATATAGGTATATAAGGTTCCTTGTAAAAAGTTAAAAAAAATTATGCCATTGTGAAAGTGAGATAGATGGTTGCTCTTTTACTTATTTTTTCTATTCATATTTTGTTTCTTCCATCTTACTTTCCACCCTCTCCTAACAATTTTTTTCCTGTTACACCTTTCAAGCCTTTTTTTACTGTATTTCTCTTTCAGCTGAATGACCTCACTAGAGAGAGAGAGAGAGAGAGAGAGAGAAATGTTTATGAGTATAGTTTCTTGGATCCTCTTCTCAAAAAAAAAAGTTAATAAATAAAAAATAAAGAGGGGGGGGGGGAGTGGGAAAACTTGCAGTGGAGTGGAGTGGAGTGAATGTTGTTGGGCCCTTTGCCAAAAACTCCCCAACTCCCAAAGTTTGTAGTGCCTGCTTTCTACCATGTTTGTGCTTTTGCTCCGCTGTGCTTGATCCTGGATCCCGATTCTGCTGAAGGCCTTCTTCCTAATTTGGTTTACCCTGTTGGGTAATTGGCGTGATATCACACAAGTGCAGTTTACGTCAGTCCGATAACTCAGGTTTTTTAATGGTTGACTGCATTCCGAAATGCCCAGTTGGGTTTCAGTAAGTTTACATATTCGTTTCAGACTAAAGAATGGGTGAGAAATCATTCTTGTTCAGCCCTGGTTTGGTTAACCATTTTAGACTGAATAATAGGTAAGCATCGTTTCATACTGAAGAATGAGGTAGCGATGGTCAAATTAACCATAGGATTGATTATTCCAGACTGAAGAATAGGAAAGAATCGCCTCAGACTGAACAATGGATGAGAAACCATTCTTGTTTGATTAACCATTTCAGACTGAAGAATAGGTGAGATTCGTTTCAGACTGAATAATGAGTGAGAGACCGTATTTCCTAACGCTAGCAGACTGAAGAATAAGTAAGAATCGTTTCAGACTAAAGAATAGGTAAGAATCATTTTAATAAGTAAGAATGGTTTCAGACTGAAGAATAGGTAAGAATTGTTTCAGACTGAAGAATAGGTAAGAATCGTTTTAATAAGTAAGAATGGTCTCAGACTGAAGAATAGGTAAGAATCGTTTCAGACTGAAGAATAGGTAAGAGTCGTTTCAGACTGAAGTATGGGTTAGAAATGAATTATTTTTACCCGGGGTTTGATTAACCAGCTGTTTTGAAGTCAAGTGAAAGAGATTTTATGCTATATTAATAAGTAATAGTTTTCTTCCTAAGCTCGAAGTAGTAGAAATGAAAAGATACGTATTACGTGTTCAATTTATTTAAAAAAAAAAGTGGGCTTTACATAACATTCTCTCGTGTTGACTTTCTTGTTCTGTTAACTGTAGTAGATGCAGAATCATGAGGTGGTTTTTTCTTTATAAGTTTTGGATTTTTTAAAAAGTTACATGCGCATTATAACTTCCCACTCTGCTTAAATGCTTGAAGCCTTTGTTTGAAATGTTTCTCTCTCTCTCTCTCTCTCTCTCTCTCTCTCTCTCTCTCTCTCTCTCTCTCTCTCTCTCTCTCTCTCTCTCTCATTTTATAAATGAAATTTTTTTAGAAAACACATTATCAGAACATAAGCTTGCCTCCAAAACAACACCACTCTCTCTCTCTCTCTCTCTCTCTCTCTCTCTCTCTCTCTCTCTCTCTGATGCTTCTTTATGTAATGATCTATTGAAGGAAGTGACAAACACGTCTTTGATGTTTAGAAAGTAGTCGCTTTGTAGAGAGGCGTTCCAGCGATTAACAATAAACTTCGAAGCTGGCTAGCTCCAAATTACATAGTAGTAGAAGGTAAATGTCAGCTTTAGGAAAAGCGTATGCTATAATTTTGGTGCAAGACTGTCGTTTTAGTTGCTTCACATTTTGGACCGATCGATTACTTGCATACTTTTATTTTATGATTATAATGATCGTGGTGGAATAGATGCAGAACCTTGGAGAGAAACAGAAATGGTAATAAACTGGCTCTTGGAATTTAACGTAGAACTGGTTAGAATACGTTTTGAAGCATTTCTAAACACACACACACACACACACACACACACACACACATATATATATATATATATATATATATATATATATATATATATATATATATATTTATATATATATATATATATATATATATTATTATATATATATATTTTTATTTATTCCACCAGAAATTGACGAACGAGAATCGAAGAAAACTTCGTCGGTATGAATACACCTGCAAGAAACTTATTGATGCCACTAAAGCAATTGCTTTTAACGAAAATTATATATATATATATATATATATATATATATATATATATATATATATATATATATATATATAGAGAGGAGAGAGAGAGAGAGAGAGAGCGAGAGAGAGAGAGAATATGTATATATATATAAATATATGTATGTATATATATATATATATATATATATAGAGAGAGATCAGAGAGAGAGAGAATAGAAGAGCGTGCTTCTAGTAATATCTGGAATTTTGAATGATCCTGATGGAAAAGAAAGATAAAGAAAATACTTAAAATCATTTTGTGTTCTCCGAATTTATTCTTGTCTCTTACATCTTGCGTTAACCATGTTAAACTATTTTCGCTGTTTCTGTGTTTTTGCTGCTTCCTTCTCTCTGGACTTTCATCCTCTTGCAGCTTGTTCCTGTCTTCCTAAATCCTAAGGCTAAAGAATTCCAGGGCGAATTTCGTCCTGCTGAGCGCATCCTGAATAAAGAGCTCGTTTTACTCCTCCCCTCTTTCTTTACAGGTTTTGCCAAAGAATGAAATAATAAAATTAAATATGAAAAAGTGAACCCTAGTACGAAGTGTTTCAGAATATTCACACCATTTTCATGTTATTTTTAATCTCCTTTTTTTCTGGAACTTGCTTCTTGCATTACTATCTTCAAACAAACGAAATTGTTATTTACAAAAAAAAAAAAAAATCCCCTTCAGTTAACATAAATGAAAAATATATAATTCCGAGGTAAAGCGAATTGGATGTTAAAGAATGTTTGTAGCTTAATGCATATATGATAATCTATATATATGTATATGTATATATATATATATATATATATATATATATATGTATGTATATATGTATGTAATATACATAACATACACACACATACATAAATTCACATACATGTTTCTTGTCCACATTTAGGGTTTTAATTCCTGAAGGAGTATTTGGTGTTCTTCAAATAAAATTAATATTAATACCGCCAATGACAACATTAAAGAAATGAATTATGCAATCTGGAAAGAAATGAAAAGATTCTTCGTTACAGGTTCAGGACAAAGGAAAAAGATTCGAGCCTAAGATGTTTCTTTTCTCTCTCTCGGGAACGCGAGCAAGAACTTCCCTGGGGGGTGAATAGTGTTTAGAAAATATGCAGAGTTTATATTAAGTCTCCGTGAAATCGTACGATTTAAACCGAGTTCAGGTACAGCCTGAAACGGGTAAACAAATGCATCGAAGCCTCTCCGGCGCAATCGAGTTTTCTGTACATCGTGTAAAGAAGGCCACCGAAAATAAATATTATCTTTCGGTGGTCTCGGTATAATGCTGTATCCCAGCCAGACGCACGATTTGGCTGACTTTTACCTTCATAAATAAACAAGTGATGCTAGAGGGCTGCAATTTGGTATGTTTGATGATTGGAGGGTGGGTGATCAACATACCAATTTGCAGCCCTCTAGCCTCAGTAGTTTTCAAGATGTGAGAGCAGACTGGAAAAAGTGTGGACGGACAGACAACGCCGGCATAATAGTTTACCAAGCGCCTCCTCAGTGGCGTGGTCGGTTTGGTGTTGGTGTGCCACCTCGTTGGCCCTGAGTTCGATTCTCGGGCATTTCATTAAGGTGTGAGAGATGTGTATTTCTGGTGATAGAAGTTCGCTCTCGACGTGGTTCAGAAGTCACGTAAAGCAGTTGGCCCCGTTGCTAAATAACCACACCGTACAAACAAACAAACAAAAGTTTACCTCTCATAAGACTAAAATCAGATAGAAAGAGCAATGTTATTATTAGATCTATGGAAAAACAAATCCGCAGTTATATACAGGTACAAATATATTTTGAGTTAATTCTCAACAGAGAGCTTTCAGGAATCTGTTTCTGAAAGTTCTCTGTTGAGATATATTTCTAAACATATTTGTACCCGTCCATATCCATAAATGCTGGCTTGTTTCTCCATTTCAAGATTCATGCCACCATGAGTATTTTATAATATTTCCCGGTTCCGATATTCACATGTATTTTCTTTGGCGATCACACAGGCAGTAGCTTTAATTCGTGTTGTTAGTCCATTCAGTAAATGTTTATTGAGTTACCGAAACCACATTCATTAATGTCTATGATTTATTAAGCTGATTTATCATGGTGTTACAATTATCTACCAGCAAAGTATGAAAAATATTGTAACAATTAGTGAATTTCATCAAGTTGATTTTTTGAAATTCAGTCGGGGGATTTCTTTTATGCTTATGTTACAACCCGCTAATCATTTCGGCCAGTAGTGTGTGCGTGTATGTACATGCATATTTATGTGTGTGTATATATATATATATCTATATCATATATATATATCTATATATATATATATATATAATATATAGGGTATATATAATAATATGAGTGACATGTATTATGCATATATATATAATGTGTATACGCACACATTTATTTTACATATATGTCTTATATAAATTCAAACGTGTTCTGATATCTACCTAATTTTGTTTATGATTTTTAAATAGTTTTTGTGAGTCATTTCTCAATTGTAAACGTGTACTGATCTTCGTTCATTTTGAAGTCGAACCCGAATTCTCTGTCATCCTCAGTGGAAAAAAAATAAGAAAAGACATGAATAGGCTTACGTTGTTAAGACCTTGTACATATAAATCGACTTACTTTTAGATGCAACATGTAATGTGTTTTCGTCAAAGCCACGAGTAATATTTATTAAGAAAAGTGTTCCATAAAAGGTCTTTTCTTACCCAAGTTCCTCAGAAACTTGTCCTGTCTATATCACGATTAACTGAAACCCGTTTAGGTTAAATTAGTGATGAATCTCGCGAAGGTTTCAGAGAATTAATAGTTATTTTTTAAACAGTGGATGTTCAAGAAAATGCAGCGCTCCAAATCAAAACTGCACTAAAATGGAAAACTGCAGTATCTGCAAAATCTTCGAAATTGCGATATGCCTCCTATCGGGCTCGTGGAAGACTAATGCTCAAGTTGCTGCAGTTTCAGAATGATTCTTCAATGCTTTCCACGATTAATTAGGGGGGGGATGTCCCATTTGCAGTAACTGTGTACAATCTTGTAGTAGCTGCTTCGTTGTGAACAAGGAAAAATTGCATTATCTACCTAATTAGCTTAAGCCAGTCAGAATTATGTATTTATTTTAATACACTTGTAACTTGCATTGAATTGAATATATACCCATTTATATTAATGTAAGTGGAATGGAATAAAACAGTAGAAAGATAACTTGCATCGAACTGAATCCCATTTTGTATCAATAAACGTGGAATGGAATAAAACGGTAGAAAGGTGGAATAAAAAAAAAATCTTCAACGCCATTTTCTCAGTTTTGTATTTTTGCAGATGCTGCAGTCTTCCATTTTAGGGCAGAATAAATTCAAGTTGTAAGGCAAATCTGAAATTCACTGTAGATATTGTATTGGCTTGGTGAGTAGCTGTTCACTTTTTATAACGGGAGAATTCTTGACGATCTCGGATTCATGTCCTACGATCTCACCCTATTTAAGGTTCTCTGCAGCGCCCCTCCTGTAGGCCCTAGCTGCAACCCCTTTCATTCCTTTTACTGTACCTCCGTTCATATTCTCTTTCTTCCAGCTTACTTTCTACCCTTCCCTAACAATTTTTTTCATTGTGCAACTGCTTTGAGGTTTATTCTTATTACACCTTTCTGACTTTTTACTCTCATTTTTCATTTTCTATCTATCCGCACCGTATTAATTAAGAGCTTGCCCGTATATGCAATCTTACTTTATAGCGGAAGGAAGGTTTTATGATTGTATGAAATTGTAATGTACAAAATAAGCTCAAGGAATAAATTTCAATAAGGCACAATCTCACCCATGATTTAAACTAACGCTATTGCATATGCCAAAGATAGCAAACAGGGATTTACTTATCAGTTATTATTCGCCTAGGGTGTTTTTTTTTATTCCTAAAGGTATAGGGAAATTGATATGAATAGATAGTTGGAGCTTGATATCTGTGAATATCGTATCTTAGATTCATCTGCTATGTTACTTAGTTATATGCATACATTTTGTTGTTATGCAAGCATGGAAAAAGTTGTTTTGCTATAAAGTACAGGCTGTACAAGTGCACACATATATATAATCACCTATTGACCACTTAATTTAATACTTTGGAAGGCGGCAAACAAAAGGTTTTATAGATTATAAAACAAAGAATACTCTGGGTTACCAACTGAGGATGCAGTAAGATTAGCGTAACTGGTAACTTCGGATCAGCTTGATAAAACTTAAGGAAGTTAACTTGATAACTAATCTTGTCACAATCTCAGTTGGTAACTTAGAATATGTTTTGCCTCGTAACTGATTTTGTTTATCGCCTTCCAAAGTATTGAACTGAAGTCGGCAATTGGTGCTTATATAGTATAAGTGCACTTTCACAAACTGTATTTCATAGCAACATCATTTTAACTAAATAAAAACAAACGCAAATATGAATCTCAGATAAGAACGCAATGTTAGAGCTTTTTCAACTTTGGCATCAATATTCACAAATATCAAGCTCCAGTTATCTATTCCTATTACGTTCCCTCTACCCTGGAAATAAAAAGCTTTGCAACTGATTTGGTTTATCGACTTTCAAAGTATTAAATTGAAGTCGTCAATAGCTGCTTGCGTATTTGTTTAGGGCAGCGTTCAGTAGCGTAAACATGTGTCGCAAAACCGGTACCGTGAACTAACTGAAGCCCGCAAAAAAGATTCTTCACCAGTTCTATTTTGCAA
>NC_061101.1:48350170-48355170 GCF_015104395.2 Macrobrachium nipponense
CGTCAATTTTCACAGGTTTTTATTCTCTTCATACATACAGTCTTTATATAGTTATGAAATATTTGCATGTGGTGTATGTGTCTTTACAATATAGGTATGATTATATATATTTGTGTATATATATATATATATATATATATATATATATATATATATATATATATATATATATATATATTATATATTATTATATAATATATATATATATATATATATATATATATATATATATATATACACAATATATATATATATCTATATATATATATATATATAATATATAATATATATATATATATAATACACACACATATATATATATAAATATATATATATATATATATATATATATATATATATATATATATATATATATATATATATATATATATATATGCTTAAAAAATCACAGTAGATGCACTTCTGACTTCATTAAATAAGCGAATACCACAGGAAATGATAGTCAGAATCCAAGCGCTTTCGTCTTTACTAAGACATTGTCAAGGAGCGAATGAAATACAATTGGAGAGAAAGGTCTCAGGTACACAACAAGATCAAGAATACCAGATGGTTAATTGTCAAAAGGGTAAAAATTAAGAGAGATAATCCAGGATTATCGGATACACACGGTCACTACCTAAACAGATTGACCCTAACCGAAATTACAAAGTATCTTTACAGTCCAAAACATGTAAAAACTGAATATAATTAATTTTGTTGCTTATATTTATCTGACAACTTTTTTGTTTTTTCCTTATGAAAGCATCAAGTTTAAATAAAAAACAAGACTTAAATTTAGAAAACACTTCCATTATTTGACTTGATGAAACAAGATTCAATGATATTCCTGTTTAACTGCGTCATTAAGTGGGAGTCAAGCAAGAGCCTTAATCCATGTAATGACACAGTTAAAAGGAATATCATTGATCCTGTTTCATCAAGTCAAATAATAGAAATTGATCTAAATTTTTAAGTCTTGGTTTATTACAAACTTGATGCTTTCATAAAAGTTGTAGATAAATATAAAAAGCAACAAAACTTAATATATTCAGTTTTTACATGTTTTGGACTGTTAAAGATACCTTGTAATTTCGGTTAGGGTCAGAATCTGTTTAAGTTTGTGACCGTGTGATCCTCCGATAATCCTGGATTATCCCTTTTAATTTTTACCCTTTTGATAATTAACCATCTTGTATTCTTGATCTTGTTGTGTACCTGAGACCTTTCTCTCCAATTATATTTCATTAGCTCCTTGACAATGTCTCAGTAAAGACGAAAGCGCTTGGATTTCTGACTATCGTTTTTCTGTGGTATTCACTTTATATATATATATATATATATATATAGAGATATATATATATATATATATATATATATATATATATATAATATTACTTATGTAAAGTCCAATGGTAAGAGTTCTTTGATTTATTATAGAGAGAGAGAGAGAGAGAGAGAGAGAGAGAGAGAGAGAGAGAGAGAGAGAGAGAGGGGGGGGGGGGCGCAGGCAGGTGCACAATAGCATCCCGAGAGGTTTTGGCTTCAATGACCCAGCGTCCTTCTCTCGAGACTTTTCCCGAATCTCAGCGCTGCCCAAATGGAAAAGGGGAACTGTTGGAAACCTCTAGAAAGTACAGGAACTTCAAGACACAGTAATTGTTTATTCTGTTTTTTTTATTATTATTATTATTATTGTTCTCGAGCTTTGGTATCAATTTCTTTTGAGATTCCCTTATTTTTTTTCTGTATGCATACGGTTGAAGTTCCTTTTTGGATTTCTGGCCTCCTCGAAGATTTCCCCTGATTTTGAGATGTTTTTTTTGTTTTTTTTCTGCTCTTGTGTCCCATTTATTGTCAATTTCATTGCTTTTTGGCAGTTGGTTAGGGTGCCAAAACTGTTTTCTATTGTGAAAGATCACCAACCATTGGCTGGTCTCTCTCTCTCTCTCTCTCGTCTCTCTCATCTCTCTCTCTCTCTGTGTGTGTGTGTGTGTGTGTGTGTGTGTGTGTGTAAGTTCACTAAGTAAATTTGTTGCCTACCACTCTCTCCTTGCTATGTACGTGCACTCCTCGTAAGCTCTCTCTCTCTCTCTCTCTCTCTCTCTCCTAAACTCTCTCTCTCCAGATATCTCTCTCTCTCTCTCTCTCTCTCATATAAATTCCTCATCTCCACATCCCTAGGTCGCTCAGGCACTCCTAAATAGTTCACTCTCTCTCTCTCCTCACTGTGTAAATGCGCTTCGAGTAAGTTTGCTTTCTGCTACTACTCTCCTCTTGCTTTGTAAATGCACTCCTAATGAGTTTGCTCTCTCTCTCTCTCTCTCTCTCTCTCTCTCTCTCTCTCTTTTCTCTAATATATAAATTTCCTTAACGATATGTGACCTGGAGCGGGCCTGTAAGAAGAAATATTTCAACTAAACGGACCGCTTGGGAGAGGCATAGATTTCACTCTCGGTTAAAAGGGATTCTCTGTTTTTCACTGTACAACTGAGAATTGCGTCATTTATTTTATCTGAAGAATATTGCAGCGGTGGTCTTAAAGGAACGTCTCTCCTTCTGTGGAATTTTTTTATTCCAAGTTCGAGATATGCTTTTCAAAGTCGTTCTATCGTCATTTTTCATTCAAAAGTTATTTTTAATAAATATTAAATGTTTACATTATTCTTCGTGGTCTCATCTTGTGACAGCTCTCTCCGGTGTTTAAATATAAACCCTAAAACCTCCATAGATGGGTAAAGCCTTTAGTGTATCTCATGCGATGCACTGTAGGCATTGCGAAAGGGTCTAAGCAGCGTCCCTTCAGCCCCAAGCTGCAAACCATTTCGTTCCTTTTGCTGTGCCTCATTTTATGTTACCTTTCTTCCATATTTCTCTCCACCCTCTCCTAACAATCGATTCGTTGTGCAACTGCTTTGAGGGTTTCCTACTGTTATTTAAACCTCTCTACTCTCTATTTTACTTTCAGAGCTTGAATGACCTCATAAGTCCTACTTTTGGCCCATTGGCCTGAATTCTATGTTCCAATTCCAATGCATATGTTTACTCACTGTGACGTAAATAAACTCAGTTGAAGGACTGGCAATGAATTCATTTGATTAATGAATTTATAGTTAAAAAGGTATATAAATTTTAATAAAAAGGTTCTTGAAAAAGCGGTACAAATATTATGAGACTCAAGCTCTAGGTTTCATAGTTGCATAGAGCCATTTTTTACGAATTCGGTGATAAATGTGTTAAGAAGATACCAGCAAATGGCCAATGAGTATTCCCAGTGTGTTTGTAAGCTGCTGCTGAAATCCCCAGATAGATGTTTATTTTGCATTAACGGAACATCAGTTATTATCTGTCCAACTTCTCAGTTCCAGAAGTCCTTTATTCCCTGGCGATGTCGTGCAATTGGAGCTTGAAAAGTTCAAGTTGATTTATTTAGTTTTCCTTTTTAATAAGGAAGATCTCTTCTTTCTGCATTTCCCTTGGCCTTCTCTTGTTTCCTAATGAATACCTTACTCTTTGGAAGCTTGAATTTCAAGTCAGTGGCCCCTGTCGGCATGTTCCATATGAATTGGGATCATCTGAATATAAGCGCCTCTGTGGCGTGATCGGTATGGTGTTGGCGTGCCACCTCTGTGGCCCCGAGTTCGATTCTCGGGCATTCCACTGAAGTGTGCGAGATGTGTATTACTGGTGATAGAAGTTCACTCTCGACGTGGTTCGGAAGTCACGTAAAGCCGTTGGTCCCGTTACTGAATAACCACTGGTTCCATGCAACGTCAAAACATCATACAGACAAACAAACAAAAAAACATCTGAATAATAATAATAATAATTAAAAAATCCTCATAGTAGCACGAGTCTTCAAATGGAGAAACAAATCCACAGTTATGTAAATGTACATATATTTAAATTTCAAAACAGCAAGGGTAGCTATACTTGCTGTTTTTAAATTTGAATATATGTACATTTACAAAACTGTGGATTTGTTTATCCAATAATAATAATAACAATAATAATGTTATCAAGTGCAACGATTGTTTAGGATCCTAAATTAAATGTATAAAGAAAATACGAGAATGTTAGCTGGATTCACATTGGTGACAGACCTTGGAACCAGAAGTGAAATAGTTTTGAAAATTCTAAGGCCATTTCATTTGTGTTCTTCTTGAGATGGCCTGAAATAAGAAGGGCTTGCAAGTGGTCCAACTGCGAAAGATGTTGATGTTCCGGTACTGCTTCTTCTGAGATTGCGAACCTCGATTGCTTGAAAGTGGATTGTTATTCTCGCCTTGTTGTTCTTCTGAAAAGAAAACTGTCTGACCGACCGCACTTTTTTTTCTGTCCGCCCTCAGATCTTAAAAAAACTGCAGAGGCTGCATATTGGGTGTTGATCATCCACCGTCTGGCAGCGATACAAAGCCAGGCCACCACCAGGCCTAGGTTTAAATTTCAAGAGCCGCGTCTCTTGTCGACGGGCTGCTCTGTGAGCAAGAGCCCGTGCTTGGCATAAGGTCAGCTTACTCTCAAACATCATGTCACTCGCAGCATTATACCGAGACCACCGAGTGAAAGATCTATTTTCGGTGGCTTTGATTATACAATGAACAGAAAACTCGATTGGATCGGAGGAACTTCGGCGCATGTTTTATTCATTTTTTATTATTTTCATTATTTTTACCTGCGACTTAACAAGCTCGGATACCAAAGCATTTCTGCTGTCTGTCAGCATCCAGAGGCTATTACCAACGTAATACTTTTTCCCGTTTACTTTTATCTCTGCCTCCCAGAGATTTTCTTTTCCCAGGAATCCAGTTTGCTTGGAGCAGCTGTGTTGAGGATGTAGAAATTATTTTCAAATTCCCAAATCTAAAACATTATATATGATGGGAACTGAAATCTTTTATCCCCGTAGGGCGATAGTAGTGCGTTGTAGGCATTACTAAAGGCTTATGGCAGCGTTCACTTCGGCCACCAGCTGCAACCTCTTTCGTTCCTTTTACTGTACC
>NC_061101.1:48360170-48382291 GCF_015104395.2 Macrobrachium nipponense
GGTCGCTGTTACGTCGGCACTAAAAGTTATTTGTAAGCAGTACCAACAGATGCCTTAAGACAA
This sequence comes from Macrobrachium nipponense, assembly GCF_015104395.2. NCBI lineage: Eukaryota > Metazoa > Arthropoda > Malacostraca > Decapoda > Palaemonidae > Macrobrachium > Macrobrachium nipponense. Next base: position 48,360,234 of record NC_061101.1, read on the forward strand.
GACTCCGCGCGCCGCAGATACCGCGATTATTCTTCTCCTTGGCGAGATGCAACTTAGTACCTGGAGGACGTTTCCTTGAAAAAAAGTAGGAGTTGCAAGGAGTTGCAAGGATTAGGATGTCTCAAAGACTTGTATATCTCTAGGAGCAGGTTTTACTGTGCATTCCTCCCAACAAATGATTTTTGTACTAGCTTTCTTTAAACTCTTCCCCCACACTGTTGCTGTTTACAACTTCTGGTGGCAGTTTATTCCACGCCATATCTTGAAAACTTACCATAGACGTTTCTTGAAAATAACGTCATTATGTTCCCACACCCTTATTACAGTCGTGTTACTAATTTAATCCAGCCCAACTTGACCTAACTTAGGGACATGGTAAAAAAAAACCGGTGCTGGTAGAATACTAGCATACATCTCAGGAATGTACCGATGGGTCGATAGGTTTGGAGGCACCTTGCTTCCTCAAACAGGATAGTAGTGCCAAGAATTCTCAGGTGTTTTGGGCTTCTTTATGCATTTCATGGTTGTAAAGCCCATTTTGGTAAGAAAGTTTTTTTTTTCTGTTTTCGTAATATCAATTGAAAATACTGTAACAAGAGCAAACGTTTCTATTTTTCACATTAATAAACTTAGTTTTATGCATATATTTCGTCGGCAGTTATGCATTTCATTGTGGGAAAACTCATTTTGGTAAAAAGGTCTATTTCCCTTGTTTTCGTAACGTTTGTTTTAAAGTAATGTAACTAGAGAAATTACTGATATTGCCGAATGATAGACTTAATTTTACTCAAACACATTTTGGTGAAAAGTTCTGTGTTCGAGTAGCCTTTGCTGTAAAGTATTTTTACTAGAAAATGCTTATGTTATACTCTGATTGACTTAGTTTTACTCAAATCGAATTTCGGTGAAAAGTTCCACTTCTGTTTTCGTAATATTTGCTTTAATGTTTTGTAACGGGAGAAAATATTGATACTGCCCAATAATATATTTAGTTTTACTCATACATTCATTGCCAGTTGTTCTCAAAGAGTGATTTCGAAAACTGGCAACTCGGAGTTGTATTTACACACATCTGTTTACAGTAAGCGTGAATCTTTTTTACAGGGAGTGTGATGTTGCGAGCATCACAACCAGCGTTCCCCTTCTGTGAAAGACGAGGCCCAATTCATCGTAGTGATAGATGTAAATCGTGTATTTTTATGCAACGGTATAGGACAGGCCACCACAGTGCCATGGCTGAAAGCTTCATGGGCCGCGGCTGATACAGAAACTTCGACGCAATTTTTTTTACTTTTTTTTTAAATTCTAAATGGAGATCGCGTAATGAGAAATATGTTGAACGTCAGATTTCAGGTTTCGAGTTCTCGTTCGATAATTTCAACGTTAAAGTCTGTTATTTGTTTGACCATTGTGAGCCCCCTGTAATATATTTTGTTTGCTCCATTGATAACCTTCTAGATGATGTATCCAGGTAGAGTCATTAGATCAGAGGTTGACGAATTGTATCATATTATTTTCCCAGATACCTAAGCCCTCCATACCATAATTTGTTGCACTGTAGGCATTACTCAAGGTTCTTTGCAACGTCTCTTCGCCCGTTAGCTACAATCTCTCTCATTTTTTTAATTGAACCTCTCTCTCTCTCTCTCTCTCTCTCTCTCTCTCTCTTCTCTCTCTCTCTCTCCTAACAATTGATTCATAGTGCACTTGCGAGGTTTTCCTCCTGTTACACCTTTCATACCATTTTACTGTCAATTTCCCTTTCAGCGCTGAATGACCTCATAGGTTCCTACGCTTGGTTTTTGGCCTAAATATTATATTCTGTTCTATCCTGTCATATTTTCAAGTGGATAGCCATTTCCATTGGTGATACTGATTCGTAATCGTTGGAGGATGAGTAGTTATATTTGGGAAGTGTTCCTTTTAGCTGAAGCGAAGATGCAATGCATTACTACTCCAGTACTCTTCTCCTTGCATTTTGATATTTTTCGTCTATTTACTAATTTATAATTTATTGATTTATTATTTCTTTGCTAAGTGGTATCCCTTCGTTCTTGCTTCCCCTTGGCCTCCTCGTACTTCTTCCTAATGAACACCATAATATTCTTTGGAGGCTACAATATCAAATTAATGGCCCCTTTGGTGGCCTTGTTCCATATGAATGGGGTTCATCTTCTTCTTAATAATAATAAGAAGAAGAAGAAGAAGAAGAAGAATAGTAGTAGTAGTAGTAGTAGTAGTAGTAGTAGTAGTAGTAGTAGTAGTCAATGACCCCGTTGGTGGCCTTGTTACATATGAATAGGGTTCATCTTCTGATAAATAATAATAATAATAAATTTTAAAAAACAACTATTTCTAAAATTTTCGATTATTCATTCCCGGGTGATACCATTTCTCTTTCAAGACAGGAATATGGACCACTATCAGATCCATTGCTGCGTCTTGTTTGTAGTTGTGGTGTGGAGCTTTGTTGTTGATGTAGTTCGTGACTCGGAATTGATGTTTATGCGTCTTTATTCATTCAGGCTGAACGAAGCTTCTGTTCTTATTCTGGTTACGCTGTCGAAGGCTTCGTTACCATAATTTTAGGGGACCTACAGTTACTTGAAGCATGGCCCAGCAAACCCACAGATAGTTGGTACGCATATTTAAAAATGAATCTCTACAGAGAGAGTTCGGGAATCTGCTCGATTCCCATTTTAAATCTGATATTGAAACGGGGAATCGATATTCAAAAATAAATCCCTACAGAGATTTATTTCTAATGAAAAGTATATATATCTACAGATTCCCAAAAGCTCTCTGTGGAGGTATATTTTTAAATGTTTCGGTACCCTTTTCAAGGCTCATATTATTATGAGTATTTTTAGTATCATTCATACACATGCAAACTTTAGCTGTATCTTATGAGCTTTCTTTGTAATTATGATTATTGTAATATAAATACATATACATTCTACTGTCATTCCAAGGTATACATGTGTGGGATGTAAGTAGATTCCATGTTTACTATGTTTTAAATCCTCACTGGGTCAGACCATATTGAATAGTTTTATGATTATTAATCGGAAGATAAACCCTATTCATATGGAACAATCCCACCAAAGGAGCCACTGACTTGGAATTCAAGCTTCCAAAGTATGAGGTGTTCATTCGAAAGAAGGAAGTGGAGGTAAAGGGAAATACAAAAGGAAAATAGCTCTCATTAAAAAAGAAAAAGAAAAATGGAATTAACAGATTGATAAATAAATAAAAATGTAGGTAAATTATTAGACTTAAATTATTTGGGTAGTAATGCACTGCTTCTTCGGTTGAGCATTTGAAGTTGATATGTATGTAATTGTAATAGTCACAATGCCCTCTTAACATCTCCTATTTTTCACACTTGGATACGCGCGTCACTACAAAGCCTTGGATCCAAGTGCAAGAAATACGAAGCAGTTGTCATGTCCGGTAGCGGGAATCGAACCCACATCACGAGAAATCTAAGTGTTTATTTTAATGGTGGTCCCGCAGAGGGTAATGGCGTCAGTGCACCTCTTGTGGTGCACTGTAGGCATTATTTGAATTCTTTGCAGCGTCCCTTCGGCCCTTAGCTACAGCCCCTTTCATTCCTTGTACTGTACCTCCGTTCATATTCTCTTCCTTCCATCTGTCTTTCCTTAACCCTCTCCTAACCGTTGATTCATGGTGCAACTGCTTTGAGGTTTTCCTCCTGTTACACCTTTCAAACTTTTTTTTTTTTTTTTTTTTTTTTTACTGCCAATTTCAGTTTCTGCGCTGAATGACCTCCCAGGTCCGAGGGTTTGGCCTTTGTTCTAAATTCTGTATTCTATTAATGGTGGTACATTAAGATCGGTCACTTACTGAGCGCAAATGTTTGCACATCAATCATCTTGAGTTCGGCCTATTTATTTTAGAGCATGTCCCATCTGGACTTCCTAATCAGCACTCTGCTCTCAATGACTTCGTCCAGTTAAGTGCGCGGATATGCTGGGATAAGTTAATTTGTTCCATTATCTTTTATTTTTGAGCCTTTAGGCTGCTGTACCCCGAGTCTGTTTTGAGCCATTTCGCTTATTCATGCCTTTCTTTGGAAGGAAGTCTCATTTTCACTTTCCAGTTTTGGTGTTCTGAAAGAAAACTATTAAGTCACCTTTGGCTATCCGTTTCGCGCTTTTTTTCTGTCCGCCGCTTTTACCTGTCCGCCTTAGAACTCTCGCCGAATCTAGAGGGGCTGCAAAGTGGTACGCTGATCATTCCCCCTCCAATAATTTTTATTTATTTTTTTAGCTGATAGTAAGATGGGTGAAAGAAGAGTGAGGGAGTAGTTAGCAGCTAACCTTGGTAGGGAATAGTTTGGAAAGTTAAGTATTAGTAAGAGTAAGGTAAAGTGTGGTTTATCCACAATTATATTTGGGTAAGGGTTCAATTTTCCAGCTAATATTAACATAATACAATAATGATTACACATTATATTGACATGATGAATTGTACAGATTACATATTTTGATTTTATTACATAATATAATCATATTTAATAAAGTTCCAATTTTCTAACTAAACTTAATTATCATAATGATTTTGCATTATATCTACATATTAAATTCTAACAAATTATTTTTAACAAGACATTTCTTAATAGTATAATTAATGGTCGAGGCTCATCGCGATGAATATATGCAGATACTGTTCTCCACCGTCTGTGGTCTGTGTTGTTTGGGTCAAGGTTTCTCTCTTCTGCTTCTGATTCTTCTGCTAATTCACTATTGTATTGAACTAGTTTCTCCATATATTGGTTGCCAGTCTGTATAATCTCTGATTAATTGGTTCTACTTTGTATTTTTTATGTATTTGTTCTATATTCAGATCGTCATCTTCTTCATTGTTTCTCACTGCAGACCTTAGTATCTAATTTTGGAATTTTTATTTTGTAATGCACTTATATTGGAAGTCTAGGCTAAGCACGTGGGTATTGGTGGATATTCCATTATTGGTCTGATTAGGCTTTTGTAGAAATGGATTTTGATAGATGTCTTCATATTCCTAAACCTTTTCAGCTTTGTATTTTGTGTTCTTGCTATCCTTAGCCTTTCTCTCACATGTCTTGATATTCCTCTTTGTCCGAATTGCATTCCTAGTATTCTTGTACTTTTAGTAAAATTCATTGGTTGTTGGTCTAATAATATTTGGGCAGGTTTGTATGCAGATACCGATACTAGTTGGAATTTAGATTTATTTGTCTATATCTTCGACTTCTTTTCAAATTGATTTATTCTTTCAATTTGGTTCATTGTTTTTTGTGCTACTTGTCTTTTTCAAATTTGGGTCCCTTCTCCTTGTACGTTTTTCTGGGTGTGTAACTATTTGAGTTATATCATCTGCAAAGCAGACACCAGTACAGTACTCTGGTGGTGGAGTCACATTTAATGTATATAATATGAATAATGTTGGACTGAGTACAGATCCTTGTGGGACTCCACTTAGTAACGGGAATGGATTCCCTATGTAATTTTGTGACTTGATTGCTGCTGTTCGATCTTTGATGAAGTTGCATAGTATTTTCTCAAAAATGCCTGGAAGGTTGAGATGTAATATTTTGTATTGAAGTCCTTGTATCCATACTTTGTCAAATGCCTTGGTTATATCTCTACATACTAGGTTGCATAGGTATCTTATTCTTTGTGACTGCAATGCTCTCATATATTGTTGTTATTGCAATCTGGGTTCCTCTTCCTTTTCTAAATCCATATTGATTTTTATGTGTAGCTGATTACCTTCTAGGAACAACACTAGTCTGTTTGTTTATTATTTTTTCAAATATTTTGCCAGGTATTTCTAGTAATGATATTGGTCTAAAATTCTTTACCTGGCACGTATCTTTTCCTGGTTTGGGTATCAAAATCATTGTTGCATTCTTGAATATAATTGGAAAATATCCCATTGAGAGATGAGCTCAATTGTATATTTTCTCTCAATTTTTCAAGTGCAATATCTGGTAAATTTTGAATTATGACCTTGTTAATTCCACTTCTTCCTGGTGCCTTGTGTTTAAAATTTTTTATTATTATTTTGATTTCCCATAATTCTATTTTCCTTGTTAGAGGGCAGTCTTCATTGAGTCTTCCCAATTTTGATGATATAATCTTGAGTTTTCTTGTACTAACTGTTCTTGTAATGATACATATCTTCTCATCAATGTGTTGTTCCAACCTGTTATAAGTACTGTGTTTTGGATGTTGTTGTAGTGCCATTGCATCAGTTTTAATTTATCACTACTAATAGGGTGTGGAAGTGTTGTGAATTTAGTTTTGGGTATATAATTTTTTTATAGCTTTTTCTATATTTTTATACCATTCTTCAAGTTCTTCTTCAACTATTTCTTTTGTTATTTCTATTTCATTTGAATTTTTTATTGGTTGTCTAATCATTTTTCCTTCTATTTCATTTTTGAAGCCTTCCCAGCTTGCTCTTTTTATATTTGGTATTTATTTCTAAGGATGGAATCATTATTGGATTTGTTAACAATGTAATTACCATTGGTATGTGATCGGAGGAGGTTGCTGGCCCTCTTGTAATGGCAATATTGAGGTGAATTTTGTTATTTTCTAATATTATATCTGGCTTTCCTTTTCTGTTATTTGCTACGAAAGTATCAAAATCGGGTCCTAAGTGTATGATATACTTTTTATTTATTAATCTGACAATTTCTTTACCTGTGTAATTAGATTGCCTATATCCAAATAGTTGGTGTCTGGCATTTAAATCATCGAACATACCAAATTGCAACCCTCTAGACTCAGTAGTTTTTATTTGATTCAAGGTTAAAGTTAACGCATAATCGTGCTTCTGGCAACGATATAGGACAGGCCACCACAAAGCCATGGTTATCGGCGCATATTTTACTCGTCTGTCTCTTACTTCCGAACCGATGAGACGTTTTCTTAGGGATGTGAAGTTATATGGAAACCTGTACTTCAGTTATAAACCATCCCATCACGTTTGTTACATCTTGCTTTAGAAAGCAGCAGTATTACCTCGTGCATTGTCGTCCATTATTATAAGTTCCACCTTTCAAACCGTTTCACTCTTAATTTCCTCTTCAGCGCTGAATTATCTTATAGGTACCAGCGCTTGGCCTTTCGCCTAAATTCTATATTATTGTCTAAAATAAAGTTACTTGCACTTTAGCTAGTCGGTGTGATATTTGGAAAAATTTTAAGTTTTTGCTTTTGTTGTATATTAATGTTGGAAAAACTCATTGTCCTGTCGTAGCGCTTGACAGAGGATAATCAAAAACTTTAGTTGTTTTTCACGTGAGAGATGAAAAGAAAAGCCAGGAGTTTCATTGGAACACCTGGTGGTCTTTTTGTTTTCGTGGTCTTGCTGGTGGAACTTGTAAACTTTGATGCATTTGACATTTTAGAAGGAAACTTCTAAACTTTGATGCATTTGACATTTTAGAAGGAAACTTCTAAACTTTGATGCATTTGACATTTTAGAAGGAAATTTCCAAACTTTGATATATTTAAAATTTTAGAACGAAACTGCCAAACTTTGATGTATATAGCATTTGAGAAGGAAACTTCCAAACTTTGACGTATTTAACATTTTAGAAAGAAACTTCCAAACTTAGATGTATTTAACATTTTAGAAGAAAACTTCTAAACTTCAATAAACACAAAAAGTGCAACTCATACAAAACAGAGAGGAAGAAGAGTAATAGTCATTGCCTGTGATCTATAGACATTTATTATTTGGTCAGTCGCGTGAGGTGGTCCGGCCGGGGATCCGTTTATTGAAAGAGCCCCATTAGGTAATTGGCTTCTCTGCTGTCTGTGTTCCCACTGGCTTTTCTGAGCTGCCGTGGCGCCGCCAGCTCTTTGATCGCCTGCTTCGCCGACAATACCTTTATCAGAGAGGAGGGAAGGGTCAAATCATAAAAAAAGATGCAATGAGAGATTTCACATTAAATTTCAAAGATCAAAATGCATTTGTCCTCGTAGGGAGGTAGTAGTGCCGCCAGTGCACCGCACGTGGTGCACCGTAGGCATTACTGTAGGCATTACTTAAGGGCCTTTGCTGCAACCCGTTTCATTCCTTTTGTTCCACCTCCGTTCATATTCCTTTAATTCCATCTTGACTTACCACCCTCCCTTAAATGTTTCATAGTGCAACTGCAAAAGGTTTTCTGTTGTTACGCCTTTCAAATCATACTGTCAATTTCCGTGGTTAGGTCTAAGTTATACATTCTGTTCTCTCAATTCTGTTCCATAGAATTAACATTTTGAAACTCGATCGTCGTGGCCACCAATTCCCATATTTGAAAGAATTAATATGCCGTTGCTATTCACACAAAACTCATCGTGTGGTTATACGAGATGTGTATTTGTGTTTTTTCGTTATTTATAGCGTTTTTATGTTTTGATTTTTTGATATAGTGAGTTTAGAACGCGCGAATATTTTATCTGAAATAATGTATTTCCTTTTTCATGTTTTTCTTTTGATATAAGTTTAGAACGCGTGATTTTTTATATTAATTTGTATAGTTTTGATATTTTCTTTTTTATATAATGTGTTTAGAAGGCGTGAATTATTTTACCTTAATTTTATAGAGTTTTGATGTTTTCTTTTAGACATAATGAGTTTAGAAGGCGAAAATTTTTTTATATTTGTTTTGTTTTGATGTTTTTCTTTTGATATAATGAGTTTAGAACGGGTGAATTTTTTTACTTTAATTTATAGCTTTTTGATGTTTCGTTTTTGATGTAATGAGTTTAGAAAGCATAAGTTTTTTTTATCATAAATAATTTATTTCGTTTTGATGTTTCCCCTTTGATATAATGAGTTTAGAACGCTTGAATTTTTTTCTCTCAAATAATTATTTCGTTCTAATTATTAATTTTTGATATTATGATTTCATTTTCCTCCCTTAACATTTTAATCTTGAATTATTGACATTTGTTGGGGATTGTGAGTAACATTTTTCTCTTTTTCTGTTGCAGGTAAGTTGCAGCTTAGTTCTTCCTTTAACCGGTAGAAAGGTAAGAGAATCGGAAATTACGGAGAGATTGAAACTAGGAATTGTTCATTTTTGACACCTCATCATATGTATAGAAGCTTAGGCCGAAAGTGATACAGTATGTTCCCTAGCCCAAATGCTCATGTTTATATAATATATATATATATATATATATATATATATATATATATATATATATATATATATATATATATATATATACATACATATATACATACATATATATATATATATACATATATACATACATATACATATATAAATAAAGGTATAAGCCACAAAGAAAAAATAAACAACGGAGTTTCTACAAGACCTTTCGACTCAACGTCCTTTACTCTATTGAGTAAAGGACGTCGAGTCGAAAGATCTTGTAGAAACTCCGTTGTTTATTTTTCCTTCGTGGCTTATACCTTTATTTTATGGATTTATCACGTCCCAAACTTTCGTGATTCAGTTATACACACACACACACACACACACACACACACATATATATATATATATATATATATATATATATATATATATATATATATATATATTATAGTCTGTTTTCATACATACATACATACATACATACATTATATATATATATATATATATATATATATATATATATATATATATATATATATATATATATATTAGTCTGTTTTCACTTTAGATGTCTAACTTAATGAGGTTTGATGTAAACCTCGATTTATTTCGCTTACAATCTTTCTCTAACAACTGACGTTTCCACCGAGCCCATTGGATTCGAACATTGCGGTTGATTGCTCGTCTTATAGTGCCTTGTATTATAATAATAATAATAATAATAATAATAATAATAGCAGCAGTAGTAGTAGTAGTAATGATAGAGAATATACTTTGAATACGGCAATTAATAGTAATGGTTTTAACGAAATTTGTTCAAATCCATCACTCCTTTTTTTGTCGCAACAAATCGACTTAGTATCAGAACAGTGAACCGAAAGATTTATGTACTATTTCGGCTGTACTATCTGCCTCCTTGTCTTGCACCTGAAGCTGGCAACTAAAAAGTTTTGTGGTGTTGTCCTAAACTTTCTTATTTTTTCGAACTGTAAATGCATATTCAGTCAATCTAATAGCAAGCTTTGAAACACTAAATTGGGTCTGTATGAAGTTGAAGTGCTTTTAATGTGACAGTTTTAAAAGGCCTGTTGGATCGAACTCTGATATCACGATATGCATATGTAGGAAAATGTCTTAATTTACGTCTAATGGCTCCGTGTCCCATTTTTCTCGGCACCTCTGCGCAGAAATAGAGTCGACTAGAAACCTATTAGTAAAGTTAGGAAACAATATTATTATTATTATTATTATTATTACTCTCAATTTCCCTTTCAGCGTTGAATGACCTAGGTCATAGGTTCCAGCTCTTGGCCTTCGGCCTCAATTGTATATCCTACTCCGTATTGATTGTGCTGTCATTATATTTTGTTTTGAAGAGAAAGTGGCAATCATCTTTATTTCACCACGCATCGCCCTTTGTCAGCTGGGATGAGGTGATTTAGCGGCTTCCATCAGCTGACATTTTTGTCTCTTAATCGTTCATTAACGTCCGTGATAATGGTACTTGGCTTCCTTTCAGTGACATAAAATTTTAAGAGTTACTGAAGATCGCTGTGTGGGAGATCGAGGGCGTCTGTTCAGCCCTTAATGTCTCTCCTTATTGACTCCGGGTCAGGATAAATGGTACTTTGAACGAGCAATTTCTGACTGATAGTATTCTCTGTCGAATATTTTTTTTTTCCTTTTTTCTATCACAGTCATCCTATTCCAGTGAGTGGCATTTATACAAGGTGTCCATAAAGTCCCAGTAGCATTACAAGTATTTATTGCTTAGAATGGTACTGGGACTTTGTGGACACCTTGCATCCTGCCTCCATAGGAGTCCATCACTTTTCTTACTATGTACGCTGTTACTTGTAGCACACTCTTCTGCATGAGTCTTAGAGCTGCTTTAGCATCTATTATTATTATTATCCAGAAGATTAACCTATTCATATGGAACAAGCCCACCACAAAGACCATTGACTTGAATTCATACTTCCAAATAATATGATGTTCATTAGAAAGAAGTGAGAGACGGTAAAAGGAAATACAGAAAGAAGAGATCTCACTTATTAAAGAGAAAAAAATGAAGTAATAGGTTCATAGAAAGAGTATTAAAAAATGTATTGAAATGCATCACTGCCCTAATGAAAAAAGTAGAGATATACTCTTACTTTTAAAAAATCGCCATTTTTGATGCCAAAGGTTTCTCTCTTGTTAAAAACTTTTGTTTTGTGTGTTGATTTCCTTGAGGGGAGAGAGAGAGAGAGAGGAGAGAGAGAGAGAGAGAGAGAGAGAAGAGAAAGAGAGAGAGAGATTAGGAGGGGGGGGATGGAAGGGGGGGGGGGAATTCGCGAAAATGTTGCAAGAATTGTAAAAATGTTTCACGTCGCTGTAAATGGCTTCCTTTATGCTGCTGGGTCATTTATTTCGAAATAATTTTTTAAACGCCTCTCTCTCTCTCTCTCTCTCTCTCTCTCTCTCTCTCTCTCTCTCTCTCTCGCTCTCTCTCTCTCTCTCTCTCTCTCTCTCTCTCTCTCTCTCTCTCTCTCTCTGCCGAGGTAAATTTGGGATAATGTGTCTTTCTTCATGGGAAGTCGTTAGCGCTTATAATATTACTCCTGAGTCTTCTTGTGCGTTGTTTTCTTAATAATAATAATAATAATAATAATAATAATAATAATAAAAGTGATGGACTCCTAAGTAGGCAGGATGCAACCCGGAACCCCACACTGTAAATACCACCCAGTCGAATTGGAGGACTGTGATAGAGAGAAAAAAAAAAAAAAAAAAAAAAGAAAAAAAAAAAAAAAAAATAATTAATAATTAAAGGTTATGAATAGTCATAATAAATTTTTTTTATTAAGTGGCCTGAAATAGACCTTGTCATAGATCGTAAGATATCAGGAGAAATTATTTAGATAACTTAATATATCCAACGATACCTTTAAGAATAAGCAAATTGCATTCGTTCGCATACTTTTCAGGACATTGGACTGACGATTAAATAAATTTAATTGAAACCGGGAATTTGAAATCCCAAGTAGAATCTCGGTCCTGAATGGGAGAATATAAATTGCCATAGCACTTACGACCGCGTTGCATCTTTGTAATGTCTTCCATTGTTTGTTTCCCCTTGCATTCAGGATTCTTTTTATTTTGTTTTTTCGATTCTTTTACTCCCTGGGAACTGGGGAAGCATTCCTTCTTCTCTGGGAGGAATGGGAAAAGGACTGAAATGTTTTTATATGTTTGGGGAAGGGTACTGTGAAAAAAATGAAAAGGCTTTTGGGGGGAAAAATTGAAGTGGTAATGGACGTCCGGTTTCACGAGAATTTTTAATCTTAAGTACGAATATTCATACCTGTATGTGAAGAAGAGCATGGGGGGTGTGTGTTGATCAAGTCCTCATCCAACAGAGGATGTAGACCTACGTTCATTGCCAATCTTCTTTGTATTATATGAGCTTATGCAATAGAAGTATAAAGAGGAAATAGAAATTCTTCAGTCGGGGAGCCCTATCGTAGATTTTAATTCAGACACAACTCGGCTTAATCCATACTTGGGGTCGCAGTCTTTACCGAGTCTCCTACAGCAGTTCGCGAAGTGGCTAGTGCCTCCAGTGCGCCTCACTTGGTACACTGTAGTCATGACTGAAGGTTGTTTGCAGTGTTCATACGTCCCCAAGCTGCACCCACTTTTCAACCTTGCCTCCATTTTCGCCTCTTCTCTTCAGTCTGGTTCTCCATCCATTGTCTAAAAGCTGGAAGTGTCCAGTGCTTGGTTCCATAGCAGAATTGTCATCAGTCAAATCGAATCGGTCAGCTGTTTCTACCTTGAACGGCTTATTTCGTCATTGGTTTGGGCAGATGTTTTACAGACGGAGGCCCTTCCAGACTCCTCCTCCTCCTCTTCTTCTTCTTCTTCTTGCCCATTTTTATGTGGGGGTCACTGTTTCCTATCAGTCTTCTGCGACTTCCTCTGCCCAGTGCATCCTGACTCCTTCAACCTTTCTCCCGCATGTCGTTCGCTCTTTTATCCTTCCTTGTAACGCCCTTCCTGACTCCAACCCTCCCTATTTATCCGGGCTTGAGACCGACACTTTTTTAGGGCTGCCTTGCCCTCCTCTGGTGGGAAAGATTTTCTCAACTTAGAAACTGGTGCCCGTAGAGCGAAGAGTAGCAGAAACGAGAGAAGAAAGAAGAGGGGTAGAAGGTGGATTTTGTCGGCTCTTTAAGGAACCACTAACCCTCTATTTCATGTAAGAAATGATAATGAAAATTTGGAAATATATAAAGCAAGAGCAGTCCCAAGTTTGGCAGTAGAGAAAACAAACAGTCCCCTATATACCGGTCATCCAAAGTTTGGAACTCTTTCAGGATAGTTTTGGAACTGATTATCTCACGAAGGGTTACATCATAGAGATTCTGTAGTGGTGTGTTACCGTCAGTGTACCTCAAGCACGGTGCACTGTAGGCATTACTTTAAGGGTCTTTGTGTTCCTCGTTGAACGAGTGGTTTTCGCGCTCGGCTACCAATCAGGTGGTCCGAAGGTCGATTCCCGGCTCGGCCAACGCGGAATCAGAGGAATTTATTTCTGGTGACAGAAATTCGTTTCTCGATATAATGTGGTTCGGATCCCACAATAAGCTGTAGGTCCCGTTGCTAGGTAACCAATTGGTTCCTAGCCACGTAAAAATATCCAATCCTTCGGGCCAGCCCTAGGAGAGCTGTTAATCAGCTCAGTGGTCTGGTAAAACTAACATATATTTTAATTAAGGGTCTTTGTATCGTCCCTTTCTTAGGCCCCTAGCTGCAACCCGTTTCGTTCCTTTTGCTGTACCTCCATTCGTATTCTCTCATCCGTCTTACTTTCCACCCTCTCTAACAATTGTTTCATAAGTGCAACTGTTTTGAGGTTTTTCTTCTGTTACACCTTTGTAACCTTTTACTCTAAATTTTCCTTTGAGCACCGAATTGCCTCCATAGGTCCCAGCGCTTGGCCTTCGGCCTAAATTGTATACTGTGTCCTATTCAAGAAAATAGTGGGGATTATCGGTAGACAAGAATTTAGATAAGAACTGTTTCTTCCATACAGTGAACTTGGCATTGTCTTAGGCTTCAGATCTGAGTATAGAATAAAGATTGCAGTTCATGGACCAAGATTCCAACATCGATTGTGTAAAGGAGGAAGAGTCTGCGATATTGAATAGAAAAAAGTATAAGTGATAGAAAAAAGTATAAGTGATGGAAAAAAGTATAAGTGATGGAAAAAAGTATAAGTGATGGAATAAAGTATAAGTGAGAGAAAAAGTATAAGTGATAGAAAAAAGTATAAGCGATAGAAAAAAGTATAAGTGAAAGAACGATACAGCATGAGGAAGTCGATAGAAAACAGTGAATGGGGGAAAAAAAAAGTTAAGAGAACTGCTGTTTTAGTATTCATTATTTTTTGTAGGTCGATGTCTAACAAACTGTCTACCATAAGAGTATCAATTTAAAAGATAACTGAAGGAGCAGTCAGTACCCGGTCATTCTGCTGAGCTGTAACTGAAAGACGAATTGAAAATAAAAGTTTGTCTTATTCATGACTATACTTGCGAGTCTCATTTAGACCTCTTTGTAGATTAAAGCAGTCCCTTTCATTTGTGTGAACGCGAAGTCTGATTCATTGTCTTTAAGTGTTTAAACCCACTTTTTCTGTCCATCCTCAGATCTTGCAAACTACTGAGGCTAGAGGGCTGCAAATTGGCATGTTGGTCATCCACCTTCCAACCATTAGACATACCAAATTGCAGCCCTTTGGCCTCAGTAATTTTGATTTTAATTTAAGGTTAAAGTCATCCATGATCGTGTGACTGGCAAAGCAACAACACAGGCCACCACGGCCGGCTGAGAGGTTCTTGGTATTGGTTGAGCGTTTCATACAGCATTATACGCTGTACAGAAAAGAAGCCTGCGCCGAAGAAACTTCCGGGCATTTTTTACTTGTTTATGCGTTGCCTTCATATTTATCTAGTCTAAAAAGGCGTGCTGCGCCTTATTCATAACTGACTTCATATATAACCCCCGTATTTCTCTTTTAGAGCGAGCTACTTTCTAAATGTTTTTGTATGCAATTCTTTTACATACATTGTTCTGTTGTATTATTTTTTGTTCTGCTGTTTATCAATTCAGCATTGCATCATTCTTGTTTTCCGCAAATATTTGTTCCTCAATGCCATTTGAATTGGAATCTCCGTATTTCGCTTCCCATTAAGTAACCTAGCTTCTAGAGCAGGGGTTCTTAACAAGGGGTATCCATAACCCTCGGGGGTACGAGTACCACATGCCGGGGGTATGGGACTTGATCTTTGGATATTTGTATATATTTGATTTTAATATGCCAATGTATGCATGGGTACGTTTTGTAAATAACTATATACAATTATAAATGCTTTTGATTTTCTTGTCTGTTCTGTTCCCAAGTATTCATACCTAAAGTATGTATTAAATTAAGTATATTAGGTTATATTGTCAACAAACAGGACTGAAGTGGTGGACTTTAGCAAAGGGGGTATGGAACCATATTCGGCAATTCACACGGGTGGGTGCGGTGGTAAGGGGGGGGGGGGGGCTGTTCCTCCTGTCACACGTTTGCAACCATTTACTCTCATTTTTCCTTTCAGCGCTGATTGACCTCATCAATCCTAGGTCCCAGCGCTTAACCTTCGACCAGAATTTTACTTCCCGTCTCCAATTCGGGATTCTCTCTCGTATGACGTTTCGACCACTAACAGGAATTCATGAATATGCAAAGCCCTCGGCAAAGGCCGCAGCAGCAGCAGCAGCAGTCTCTGTGTCTGTGACTTTGACATTTCCAACTACAAAGCACCTGGGGTCACCCTCTTCCGGTCCTGCGGGAACTGCAAAAGCTCTTCTCTCTCTTTGTGGAGGGGCTGGGCAAACGTTTTAAGAGGAATGAAAGCCATTACTCCAGAGATTTTTGAGATTTTATTTATTTAGAAATCTTTGGATATCTAACTCTATATGATTGTTTTTGTTGTTGTTATTGTTGTAATGAAAATTGTATCGCTAAGGGGATGTCATGCACTTGCTTTTATCTTCTTGCGTTTTTTCAGTGGAATGATCAACCTTAGCCTTAAAATTACTTGTTGTTTTTAATAGCTTTAGATAATCACTTGAGATTTTAATAGCTTTAGGGAATCACTTGATATTTTAATAGCTAAGAAAATCACTTGATAGTTTTTAGAAAATCGCTTGATGTTTTAATAGCTTTAGAAAATCACTTGATGTTTTAAAAGCTGTAGAAAATCACTTTATATTTTAATAGCTTTAGAAAATCACTTGATATTTTAATAGCTTTAGAAAAAAATAGCCGTAGAAAATCACTTGATATTTTAAAAGCTGTAGAAAATCACTGGATATTTTAAAAGCTGTAGGAAATCACTGGATATTTTAAAAGCTTTAGAAAATCACTTGATATTTGAATAGCTTTAGAAAAGTACTTGATATTTTTTAGCTTTAAAATTTTTAGATATTTCCAATGTGGATGGCCCGTAAGGGGGTAGTGCCGCCAGTGTACCTCACGCGGTATACTGTAGGCGTTACTTAATATTCTTTGCAGCGTCCATCTTCAGGCCCCTAAGTGCAACCCCTCTCATTCCTATTACTGTATCTCCGTTCGTATTCTTTCTTTATACTCTCTCTCTCGTCGCTGAATGACCTCATAAGTCCAAGCGGTTGTCCTTTGGCCTCAATTCTATATATTCCAATTCCGGATTGCGAATTCCAAGCCATTGAGCGTGAAAGCTCATAAGCCGCGCTTCATAATATTCATGTTTTTTTTTTTTTTTTTTTTTTTTTTTTTTTCTTTCTCTCTCTCTCTCTCTCTCTTGGACTATGATGGCCTTTCCCCTGGTGGGGGGGTGGGTGGGGTGGGGGGGGGTGGGGGGGGGGGGGGAGTGGTGGAGTGGAAGGTTCCAAGGGCCTTCATTTTCCCCCGTAGGTCTTTCAGGGATGAAAATTGAAGTCTTCCTTTACAAATCGCAAAAGGGAAAGGTTCGGTCGGTGGGAATTTCGGCTGCACGGAAGCCATTGTTCTTGCGGGTTGAATGGAGCTTGGTTTTTTGTATTGTATAAATACTATTATTATTATTACTATTATTAATAGTGCCACTTATTTTTTCATTATCATTACTATTACAGTACCATATAATGTATTATTATTATTAGTGTCATTTAATTTGTTTATTAATATTATTATTACAGTTGCAAGTAATTTTATTATTATTATTCATTATTTCATTATTATTAATCCTATATTGTTTATTGTTATTATTATTTATTATTATTATTATTATTATTATTATTATTATTGTCTCACGTAATCTAAGCTTATAGTAAATAGCAAAGACATTACTATTATTATAATTAATATCGTCTCACTTAATTTACTCTTGTATTAGAAAGCTGTGACTTTCATTTCTTTAGTAATGCGCTTATCTGATTCCAGTTTCTCACTTACTCACTCCTAACTTATGGCGTCATTTTGTTCCGAAATTACTCTTCAAATGAAAACATTCTTTCTCTCGGAAAATGTCAACCCACTGTGTGTGTGTGTGTATATGTATATATATATATATATATATATATCTATATAATATATATATATATATATATGTATGTATATATGTATAGACACACACTTTTATGGCACAGTTTTTCTCTTATACAATTTGTTTTAAAAGATACCCTCAAGAAACTTATGATGCCATTAAAGCAGTGTACTACATGTGTCTGTATCTGTCTATATATATATATATATATATATATATATATATATATATATATATATATATATATATATATATATATATATATATATATAAGGGAATCGCCTCCATTATATGAGCAACACTTCGTAATATGAACAATATTCAGGAGGATCACGTCTTGTTTCCTCCTCCTCCTCCTCCTCTCTTCCATGGGGGAGTTTGATAGGAGGAGATGAGGTTGATAAGGCAGGCGAATCCCACTCTTGGCCCCCTACCCACCGCCCCCCCCCCCCTTTTTTTTTTTTTTTTTTTTTTTTTTTTTTTTTTTTTTTTTTTTTTTTTGGATGATTAGGTTCTGCTCCGAGCAGTTGTGGTACTCTTGGGGCTAGAGCGTTATTCTCGTTTCCTCCATATATTATATATATATATATATATATATATATATATATATATAGATATGTGTGTGTGTGTGTGTGTGTGTGTATGTATATATATGTAAATATATATATATTGCACTGAAGAATGTAGTGTATAATTTGTATATTTCCATGCTCGTATTAATTTTCACATGTATGTTGGTTCATAGATTCGTGTGTTAGACTGAACATTCACCAGTGCTTTGTATTTAACGGGAATCAAAGAAACTTTTCATTATTTTTAGCCAAACTTTTATCTTTTTGTTTTTCTTTTCATGTCCTGCAATTGTAGGACGTTTAGCGAATGAGTATTTCAGTTTACGCCTCCAACTGTCCCTTCTGTTTATGACCGTCGAAACGAAAAGAGTAGGCTTCAGTTCACGTGGAAATTGCATCAAGAGAAAGAGATGTTTAATTTTCGCTTCAGTCTTTATCCGCTTGGCAACTGCATACGTTATAACTCAATTATAATAATAATAATAAGATCCATTCTGTAGATTCCATTATTATTATTATTATTATTATTATTATTATTATTATTATTATTATTATTATATTCATCATCATCATCATTCATCATATCATTATCATCATCATCATCATCATTATTTTATCATCATCATCATCACTCATCATCATCATCATTCATATCATCATCATCATTCCGGGTCATCATCATCAGGAGTCATCATCATCATGTCATCATCATCATCATCATCATCATCATCATCATCATCATCATCATCATCATCATATTATTATTATTATTATTATTATTATTATTATTATTATTATTATTATTATTATTCAAAAGATGAAGAACCCTATTCAATATGGAACAAGCCCACCACAGGGACCATTGGCTCGAAATTCTTTAAGCTCCCAAAGAATATTGTGCTCACTAGGAAGTAAGAGAAAAATACAGGGGTGTTTTTTTTCCTGTCTACAATGGGTTAATCTCTTTTGTGGATGCTGGTTAGCATAGTATATAAAATTTCATCTTGGTAAGGTAGCTTGTGTTAATTTAGCCATACATGTGTGTGTGTCTTTATATTATTGGGATACTTGTAAACAGTCCGCCTTAACGTGTTCTAGAAGTTACGATTTAGTTCTTACTGGTTGGTGGATGTGTTTATTTTATATCTTCAGCACCTTTCCTCTGTAAACATCTCCCCGTCAGCATTTTACCGAGATGTAGCCGAGTACTGGGACCTTTTCCCTGAAAAAAGCGGAACGCCACATCTCACAAACTAACCATAGACTTTTCTTGAAAATAATCTCATTAGGTTTCCCACCACCAAATTAGATCGTAGGTACTATTTTATATAAACTAATTCAACCTAACCTATATTAACCTAGCCTAGGGGCATGGTAAAAAAAAAAATAATAACTGGGGATGATACAATACAACAGTATAAGTCTCAGGACTCTACTCCTCGTCACGGGCTTAACTGCAACCAGATGGTAAGATCGTACTGCAACTGAAAGTACGAAGTGCACTGTAGATATTACTTAAAGTTCTATGCAGAGTTCCTTCGGCCCCTAGCTACAATCCCTTTCATGACTTTTGCTGTGCCTCCGTTCATATTCTCTTTATTCCATCTGACTTTGCTGAACCCTCTCCTAACAATTGAGTCATAGTGCAACTGCTTATGTTTTCATCCTGTCACTCTTTTCAAGCCTTTTACTGTCAGTTTTCCTTTTGAGCGCTGAATGACCTCCTAGGTCCCAGCGTTTGGAATTTTGCCTTAATTCTATATTCTACCTGTCTGACTAAAAGGATTTCGTGGTGGAAAAATCATTGTCATATCTATATATATATATATATATATATATATATATATATATATATATATATATATATATATATATATATATATATATATATGGATGTTGCATTACAGTGTGAAGTCATATTAGGATAACAGTTAGAACAAAATATATAAGACCATTTTATCCCTCTTCCACGTCTCTTCAGTATTACCTGGAGGGCCTGAAATCATCCTTCCAGGGTGCAGTGAATTACTTTCCAGAAACCATTAAATGAACCCCGGGGGGTCTTATCCAACCCCCGGCAGTATTGGCTCTTTTATCTGGTCGATGCCCAATTTTTCAGGCAATTTCTCTCTCTCTCTCTCTCTCTCTCTCTCTCTCTCTCTCTCTCTCTCTCTCTCAATTTCTCAGGTATTTTCGTCTCTTTTGTGGTATTAGATTCTCTCTCTCTCTCTCTCTCTCTCTCTCTCTCTCTCTCTCTCTCTCTGCTTTTCTCTCTCTCTCTGAAATCTCATATATATTATGTTGTCTGTTCATCTATGCGTCACGGCAACGGCATCTTATCATGTTACTATTTGTTTATTTTTTGTCAGTAGATAGTATGGATTTTATTTTCAGCAATGTGAATTTCTTTTTTCTTTTTCCTTAATATTTTACCTATTTCGTTTGTGATGTATTTTTTATCTTGTGTTTGTGGTAATTCTCTCCGGAGGTTCAAATACTGTTATTTTTTCGCCATCGTCCTGGAATAACATTCTGGACGGGAAGATTTACTCCCCGCGTCCATCTGATTTCAAAGTTTTCCAGGCGTTTTTGTCTTTGCCAGAGGACTGCAAAAGTTCGACAGGAATCATCCTAAATGCTTCGCTTTAACCTCCATGAAAGAAAGTTTTTCGCTCTGAAGGAAACTTGGCTGCTGTCCATGTTTATACTTGGCTTGTCTATTTTTCTCTTGTCGAGTAGGTAGTGATAGGTAAACTTCGATGTTTTTATGATCTTGATGCGTTTTGATGTATTTTGATAATTATTAGTTGGGCATACTTTCTCTCTTGTGTCTTTTCTAGTGAAATTAATGGCATTGTTCACGGAAACTGCCATCTTATGAAGACTTTTAAGGAAAAATTATTTGAAATTCTTAACATTTGAGTTTGTTTTTTGTTTTTTTTCCTATTGAACGGTCTGTTTCTCCTCTTCTTTGTCAATTAATAATCCAGTCCTGATGAAGACGCCGAGAGAGGTGGGGAAACGATCCGTCGACTAGAAATAGAAAAAGTAAATGGGAAGAATCTCGAATAATTGATATAACAATATAATAATATTCATTGCTAATTGCATGACAATTTTGGTATTATGATGATGACGTACCAAAGGGAGAGAATATACTGCATTAGAATATCCTTATGAAGATATTAACTAAAATGAAAATCAATAGTACTGCTGTAAAGTAAGTGTTAAACGTATTTAAATTTATAAATAATCTTATTTCAGTTTGAATGTTCAGTATTTTTGGGTTTGAAGTTTTTTCTAAATATATTCTCAGAATATCGAAGTTTTTTTTTATAAAAAAGTAAACATTATTGTATTGCACCAAAGTTATGTTTGAATTAATATTTTTTTCAGTTAGAATTTATATTTTTCTTAATTTTTCATGAAGTTCATTTAGATATTATTAGAAAATATCGATGGATTTTATTAACCCACAAAAAACGAAACTAAAGTTGTATTTGAATTAATATTTTTTTAGCTTCATTATTTTAATTGGCATGGAGTTCATTTAAATATTATTAGAAAATATCTAAGTATTTTGTTAAACCACAAAAATCCATTGTTGTATTAAACCAAAGGTATATAAAAATTATTTTTTCAGTTTGAATATTTTGAGTTTTGTGGTATGAAACTCTTTTCAATAGCATTCGAAAACAAGGAAGCATTTTATTATAATACAGAAAACATTATACGTATTGCATTAAA
>NC_061101.1:48382791-48395291 GCF_015104395.2 Macrobrachium nipponense
TGAAGTCCTGATTTTCTCCATCAGTGCCGCGGGCGCTGGTTCGAGCCACGAGAGGACGAAATTATTATCAACTTTAAAAAAAAAAAAATTCCCTCATTCGGTTAATATATATATATTATAGTATATATATATATATATATATATATATATATATATATATATATTATGTATATATATTTATTTGAAAATAATTATTAATTCCGAGGTAGAGCGAATTGGATGTTAAAGGACACTTGTAGCTTAATGCATATACACATATTTATATTTATGTACAAACACATTTATTTATATATATATATATATAATATATATATATATATATATATATATATATATATATTTAATAATATTTAAGCAAGAAGATTTACCCCTGAGAAAAGCGGAGAGATTGCAACATGTCATTTAAATCCCCAGGAGCTTTTACTCAACTGGCCAATTAAACAGACATCTAAATAATTAGTCAGGTTGAGTTGGCGAAATTCCTGACATTCTGTTTATTAGCGACAGTTTGAGTCATACACCTACTAATGAAGCAGCATGATAATTGCATTATCCTGGGAAGTAAATACCAAAATGACCTGATTATTACTGTATTCATTTCGCAACGTTAATTAGTTAGGAGAAATGAATATTCACACTGAATTCTTCAGGTACAGACGTGTGGAAGCTTAGTACCTAATCTTCCTTTCCGGTGTCAAAATATACGATAAGTATCAATTAAGGATATACCAGAGGCAATGAGGAAGTATATGTCATCGTTTCTCGTGAGAATTTCCATTTCTGACAAAATGGTCTTCGAAGATACTGCCAAAAAACACAGGCCAGCTTAAAGAAATTTCACCGTAGAATAATGGCATAATCACTGCTTGAAGAAACCAGAACACCAGTTTTTACAGTCTCTCTCTCTCTCTCTCTCTCTCTCTCTCTCTCTCTCTCTCTCTCTCTCTCTCTCTCTTTCAAAAAAAAAATCTCTACAATGCCCAGAAAGGACTATTTTCCACCTCCCCCCCCCTCTCTCTCTCTAATAAGAATATCTCTAAAATACGTGGAAAGGACTATTTTCCAACCGCTCTCTCTCTCTATCTCTCTCTCACAATAGGACTACGGTTCGTAAAATCATCGACATTCCCCATTTTGAAATCCCGAAGACTTAGGAGTGCTAATGCAGGATAATGCAGATCATTATCCTCTAAATCAGAGCAATTTCCAATGCAGCTCATTACCACAGAGTATCTGGCAACCTGTCCCTGCCAAATTAGCTCGCATATTCTGTATTACAGTTCAGCAAAGATAACATAATTAGTTTCTGTGAAATGAGTGCTTTTACTAAAAAGCTCACCTACACACACTAGTCTAGTTTTAATATCTGCAGGAATGTGCATGCACGCATACGACAATGCTTATGAGAGAGAGAGAGAGAGAGAGAGAGAGAAGAGAGAGAGATAGAGAGAAGGAGAGAGACGAGGTGGAAAAGGGTGGAGTCCACGTATTGTGGAAAAAAATTTTCTTTAGAGAGAGAGAGAGAGAGAGCGAGAGAGAGGAGAGGATGAGATAGAGAGAGAGCAGAGAGAGAGAGAGAGAGAGAGGAAGGGTGGAATAGTCCCCGTCTATGTATTGTGGAAATTTCCTTTAGAGAGAGAGAGAGAGAGAGAGAGAGAGAGAGAGAGAGAATCGAGAGAGCGAAGAGAAGAGACGAGAGAGAGAATCCTTTCTATGCATTCGTGGAGATTTTATTTTTAAGATTTTAGAGAGAACCGAGAATGATGAGAGAGAGAGAGAGAGAGAGAAGTCCTTTCTATGCATTGTGGAGATTTTATTTTAAGAGAGAGAGAGAGAGAGAGAGAGAGAGAGAGAGAGAGAGAGCTATGTTGGCATAACAATGATACCACGTTTCCAAGCACAAAAAAGAAAGAAAGAAATAAAAAATAAAAGCAATAACATAAAAGGCAAATAAATCAGCAGTTATATATACGGAAAGACGGACAATTGATGGAATTTGTCATCACCTGTCGTAATGAAATACTGATTATATTACTTAATAGCAATTCATCGTCATTTCCACTCTTCCATTTGATCCACTTGACCAAGAAACGATCTGATCAGGGTTTTTCCCCCATTTTTTTTTATGTCGTCAATCTTTCTCATCAATCGTTCAACCATCCTCACCCCACATCCTAAGGAGATAATTTTCATGACGAGCTTCCTCTTATCCCTTTCATTTGCACTGCGTAATTACACAGCGATATAATCAAATAATTACATGAAGGAACTACAGCCAAGTTATACCTCTGTTTGTGGTCACCGTTAAAAACACGCACTTCCATCCTCCAAACCGTGTAAGTTGGCTAATTCGAAAGTCTTCCAAGTTACCAGATGAAAAACTTGACATTTTGAAATTTTAAACATCTTAATTTCTTAAGATTCGGTTTCGTTTGGAAGTGGAAAAAAACCTCTTATGTATTAAATATATTGAGATGGTTCCAATGGCAGCGTTTTTGGTCAAGTCTAACATGCACACAGAATACGAATACATTTATATTTCAAAGCTCAAACATTTTAATTTTTAAACCGGGATTTGTTTGTAAGTGTTAAGTCTCCTATAGGTTAAATTTAGGACAATCGTTTGGACGGGAATGTTCTTGATACTACAGTCTAACAAACTCTCAGACCAAGGTCAAAAATGATTAACTCCTAACTTCGTTCGCATGAGATAATTGTTCTTCCCCGCTTATGTTGTCTTTAAGATCTTTGGATAGGACTAATATCAAGACATCAGCAACGGTTCAACACACCAAGTCCACGACTCGACCCAATCGATGGTCAGTAGGCCTACTTTAATGTAGGCCTACTGACCATTGATTGATCGGTTCGGTGATTTCCAAACTGCTCTTCCCTGGAGCTTTGTCAAGGAAGATGACTAGTCTTCCCAAGCACTGGGACGCAGCTATTATGAAATATACGTCAAAAGCTTGTTAACACAGTATGTGAACAAACCATACAACCTTGCAGAACCTATATTTCTTTTAGTTACCTATTTCTCTCTTATATTCCAAACCTCATCTGGTAATTAATATATATAGTATATGTTTTCTTTGCAAATCAACGTCGCTTTTAATTAACTGACATCTGTACAACATGACAAAACACAAGTTCATATAGGTTACTTTACATTGTATTATATCATGGTATCTTAGTAAATGACAGCATGCGGTTTCTATACAATTTCCATCAATCAAAAAGTAAGTTTTCTTTTACTGCTGAACACCAACTCTGACAGAATTCAAAATTTAATCATTCGCTGCACTAAGTATACACTTAATACGAAATAGTACATAATCCTTGTTTCTATACAAATCCGATACTGGGTTAAAATATGTCTATTTCCGGGTCGGGAAAGCCACAGAACGCAGGTACAACTTTGAGACATAAAAAAAGATTAAATGTTTATTTAGCATATGTACTCACTCCTTAGATACATGGCAAAATAGTCATTCATTATATAATAAGGCTAAGATTATTATTATTATTATTATTACTATTATTATTATTATTATTATTATTATTATTACTAACGGAGAAACAAATCCACAGTTATGTTAATGAACATTGTTTATAAACAAGTCACTTGATTCTTGACTCCTGGAGTGCTATATCAACGTGTCAGATTGATAAGGGGAACCGAACAGATTCCCGAAAGCTATCCTTGCTGTTTTTAAATTTAATATATGTACATTTACATAACTGTGGATTTGTTTCTCCATTTGAAGACTCGTGCTACTATGAGGATTTTTTAATTAATTATTATTATTATTCACAAGATGAACCCTATTCACAAGGAACAAGCCTACACTAGGGGCCACTGACTTGAAATTCAAGCTTCCAAAGAATATGGTGCTCAATAGGAAGACAGAGAAGGTAAAGAGAAATACAGAAAGAGATCTCACTTATTTAATAGAAGACAGAAATTAATAAGCTAATAAATAGATAAAAATGTCTTAAAATGCAAAGAGAATAGCATAGGGTAGTAAGGAACTGCATCCTCGCTTGAACACAAAAAATAAATAAAAGAAATAAAATTCGAAAGAGGCTTCCTTCTCAGTTACCACATCCGAAAAAGTCTATTTACGTGACGTCATGAGCTCGAGTACAACTCGGGGTGACCTTGTGTGACCCAAGGCACATCTCTTTTCGGCAAATCAATGGAGAGACGACATTTGCTGAAAGAGAGAGAGAGAGAGAGAGAGAGAGAGAGAGAGAGAGAGGTGTTTAGTGTTTCACTGAACCAAAGAGAAGCTTGATTAGTGTCTTCCGTTCACAAAATTCTGTAACTACCTTCAAGAGCTGCTTAAATTCTCTCTCTCTCTCTCTCTCTCTCTCTCTCTCTCTCTCTCTCTCTCTCTCTCTCTCTCTCTCGCTGCACAAAATTATACACCCGAGGATGCATATTCATGAAAATATATTCTCATTAAAAGATATTCTATACTTGTCACGCCTCCATAACCATAATCTTGCCACACACGTTACTGTTGGACTTAAAACATATAAAAAATGTTTTTGAACTTAATAATCATAACTCTATGCATAACCAAATTGGGGAATTGGAGAATAATTTCGGGAGCTAAATTGGGGAAACGGTGGAGCAATTTGAAAACTACCGGAGGAATTTTAAAATGAACTTCATTAAGCCTTCAAGATTTCTGCTTAGTCAATCTACGCCAGGTTGTCACAGCCTATATCTCATTCATTGCTAAAAATAAAAAAGACAAAATGTCTCCTAAGTCTTCCACCTATAGAAAAGAACCAATGAAAATCAAAGCGTGCTGACAGACATATGCAAATGCAAAGTTTCATTCACAGATTTTTTTTTCTTAAAGTTACGATGATCTCTTACCGTCAGCCTTCCTCTCCCATTCTTAAATGCGCTTATCACTACAAGCCTTCAAACTACTGAAAGGGAATTTGACTGTAAGGTCTGAAAGGTGTAACAGGAGGAAAAACTCGAAGCAGTTGCACTATGAAGCAATTGTTGGGAGAGGATGGAAAGTATGCTAGAAAAGAATATGAAAGGTGGTACATGAAAAGGAATGAAAGCGGATGCTGCTAGGGGCCTAAGGATTACGCTCCAAAGAACCTTAAGTAATGCCTACAGTGTACCGCGTAAGGTGCACTGGCAGCACTAACCCTCTACGGAGTGCACCGATCGGAATAGAAGGAATGAAGCAATCTCATTCCATGGCAATATTACACAGAAGTACACAGAGGTTACAGGGAGTAGCTACTGTCCAAGCTATTATTATTATTATTATTATTATTATTATTATTATTATTATTATTATTATTTATTGACAAAATATTACATATGTTGTAATACAATATTTAAATTTGGTTTGCACAAAACTGTGGTTTTTTAATATACAACAATAACACATTTTACCTATCCATTATAAAATATTGTGTCCATAAAAAGGAAATTATTCTCATTCATAATATACAGCTACTAATCAAACATCACAACAAACCCCTAAAACACTCACCAACACCAAAATAACAAAATCTGTCGGATTCAGGTGTCACTCTAACCATCCAAAATACACATATCGTCTCTGTTTTGACGATCTGGCTTATCCCATTTTTTTCTAAGTCTTTGAGTATTCCATTCAAAGTTTCTCAGTTTTTCGTACTCTACAACATACAAAATCTCAGCCGTCTGCGTAGTCAGATTCTCCAACAAAATTTTCTCAAGAGACGAGCTAATTAGAAGCAGCTCTGAATAATATCAAAATCTCTGAAGCCTGTTTTCTCAGAATAGGTAACAACTGGCCTACGGCAGTTCGACAAACTAGGGTCTACGTACATATCTGGTAAAACTGACCGGTTGCATCTATGGCAAAAGCTGACCAGTAGATTCAAAACATAAATCATTTCATCGTTCAAAAATGTAAAAACTGAAATGCAACTCCAGACACATAAAGGGTCAAAGGTCACACTTCCAGTTTCAAGATAAGAGACCTTAGACATATATAACACTGACCTTCAATCCACATTTAGACACTAATCAGTAACACTAAGGTGTGAAGAGGGGAGGTATATGAATGGCTCAGAAATAAGGAGGAAGTTAGGTACTCCTTGCTTCAAGAGGAGAGAGAGAGAGAGAGAGAGATGAGAGAGAGAAGAGCGAGAGAGAGAGAGAGAATGTTTTCAGATTCCATCTCAACCTCTGTCGTAATAACTATAATAATAATAATAATAATAATATAATAATAATAATAATAATAATAATAATAATAATAATAATAATAATGATTTACAAAATCAAGAAGAAAGTATCACTCATTGATGTCGCAATACCATGGGACATAGTGTTGAAGAGAAAGAAACGGAAAAAATGGATTAGTAACAAGACCTGAAATAGAAATAAGAAGGATATAGGATATGCCAGTGGAAATTGTACCCATAATCATAGGAGCACTAGGCACGATCCCAAGATCCCTGAAAAGGAATCTGGAAAAACTAGAGGCTGAAGTAGCTCCAGGACTCATGCAGAAGTGTGTGATCCTAGAAACGGCGCACATAGTAAGAAAAGTGATGGACTCCTAGGGAGGCAGGATCCAACCGGAACCCCACACTATAAATACCACCCAGTCGAATTGGAAGACAAAAAGAAAATAAATAAATAATAATAATAATAATGAAAATTGGATAAGTATCAAGATCTGAAATAGAAAAATAAGAGGATATGGGATATGCCAGTGGAAATCGTACCCTAAATCATAGGAGCACTAGGCACGATCCCAAGATCCCTGAAAAAGGAATCTAGAAAAAACTAGAGGCTTGAATAGTAGCCCTCCAGGACTCATGCAGAGAGTGATCTAGAAAACGGCACACATAGTAAGAAAAGTGATGGACTCCTAAGGAAGCAGGATGCACCCGGAACCCCACACTATAAATACCACCCAGTCGAATTGGAGACTGTGATAGAGTAAAAATAATAATAATAATAATAATAATAATAATAATATAATATAATAATACTTTGAGCTATTGGCGGTATGCAACATACATATATGTGCAAGATATGATAATGCCAGCCCTTAGGAACAACATCTTTTCCAGCAATTCCATTACAGGCCAGACCATGACCCATATCAGACCATTAGAAAACAAATAACGATTCCAAAACTCGAAGAAATTAAAAGTTTTCCTCAACAAAGTGGTGGTCTAGGAAATTTATGGTGGAAGTAACTTTAAAAATTAACCAGTGGAAACTTTTACAGAGGGAAGAAAAACACTGTAAGCGAATTTATCGATACATAGGAGGAGGATAGACGAGAAAATACCCGCTGGAAAAAGCTACTCGAAAGAGCTTAAGATCTCAAAATATCAGTAAAAGGAATTAAAGGTCAAAATAAGAGAGGCTTACAATAAACTTCATGGAATAGAATAGAATGTAAAATTTTGGCTAAAGGCCAAGCGTTTGGACCTATGAGGTCATTCGGCGCTGAAAGGGAAGTTGACAGAAGGAAGTTTTGAAAGGTGTAACAGTAGGAAAACCTCGCAGCCGCACTATGATACAATCGTTAGGAGAGGGTGGAAAGTAAGATGGAGGAAAAAGAATATGAACGGAGGTACAGTAAAAGCTTGAAAGAGGTTAAGGCTAAGGGCTGAAGAGACGCTGCAAAGAACCTTACGTAATGCCTTATACCTACAGTGTATCACGTGAGGTGCACTGACGGCACTGGCCTCTTACGGAAAGCTATCTAGATGAAAAGAAAAAAAAATAAATGCAGAGAAAAGAGCGAAGTACGGACAAACGTAATTATAAAACTGTAAATAATTCTACGACAGTAAAGGTCCAAGTGGCGTCTCGGAGACAGTGAAGAGAACGAATAATGAAAATCTGAATAATAAAACAAAAAGCCAGGATTCAATCAACAATATCCTAGAGAATGTAAGGTACCGCAGGACTCAACAATCAACGCCTGTCAGTCGAGATAAGTGGGAGGCGAATTCTAAAACAGTTTCAAGAATTTGACAAAAAAAAACTTTCAACTCAACTGTATTCTCATCGAATCTCAAGGAATTCCTAGAAATAATGACGCCAGACTCTAATAATATAATAATAATAATAATAATAATAATAATAATAATAAATAATAATAATAATATTAATATAATAATAATATATTGGAAGGAGACCTCTTTTAAACAAGTCTTACTGAAAAGATATTTGCTGTATCAGCTGCATTTGAACTTGTAAATAGTCTTCTCTAAAAAAAAAAATAGAGAAGACTATTTACAAGTTCAATGCAACTGATGCAGCAATATCTTCCAATAATAAAAATAATAATAATAAAATATGAGTCACTAAAATGGTGAGATAATCCAGAGTGTGTAAAAGCGTGTATGTAT
Organism: Macrobrachium nipponense; assembly: GCF_015104395.2. Classification (NCBI taxonomy): domain Eukaryota; kingdom Metazoa; phylum Arthropoda; class Malacostraca; order Decapoda; family Palaemonidae; genus Macrobrachium; species Macrobrachium nipponense. The sequence continues at coordinate 48,391,201 of NC_061101.1, forward strand.
ATATATATATATATATATATATATATATATAGATATATATATTATTAGTATATATATATATATATATATATATATACATACACACAAAAACGAAACCTTTCGAGCAGTGAATTTCATCAATATACATACATAGATATATATATATATATATATATATATATATAATAATAATAATAATACTAATAATAATAATAATATAACTCAACTACAAAACTAAATGAGTATATAAACTTAGCATGGATATAAAAACATCTAACACAACTGGCGATTGGACTTCCTGGCATCCTAGGAACCATCCACCCCAAGCGTTACACAAGAGCTTCGAAAATGCTCAAGACCACTACAGAATTCGAGATCATCTTGGAGCAATTCCTTGAATTCCTGCGCTCACCTGATGACCTCCCGGCACTGAAGCGATAGCCCACAGCGCCTCAGATTTCAAGTGTATACGACGACGACGACAGACCACTGGCTGTCTCAGCTTCAATGAAACATACTGAAAAAGGGCCAGCCAAGGTAGTTATTACATAATAATAATAATAATAATAATAATAATAATAATAATAATAATAATAATAATAATAATAATAAAAAAATAATAATAAAAATAAATATATTACCAGACCACTGAGCTGATTATCAGCTTTCACAAGGAGTATTATTATTATTATTATTATAAAATAGTTTTACCAGACCAGAGAAGATTATCAGTTCTTCACAAGGCGTATTATTATTAATATATCATTATATTATTATTATTATATTATTATTATTATTATTATATATTATTATTAAAAAATTAGTTTTACCAGACCACTGAGATGATTATCACCTCTCACAGGGATGGCCCGAAGGATTTGTTTTTATGTTTATTTTGCCTATTAAATTACAATGTTTTCAAAAACTTAATAGCTGGGTTAATTTCAAATGTTGAAGTTTCTGACCCAATTTCACTAATCGGTTCATTTCCAGTACCTGACGTTCGCTGCTGCTTATGCTTCAAAAGTAACATAAATTCTCAGGCACACTTCACCTGAACCGCAAAATATCATTTGCATCAAGGTCCTGGTAGTTCAGTGAATCTCAGAATGGGAAAGGTTTTTCACTGGTATGCGAACTTATTTTGGCAATCTGTGACCTTGTTGCCTCCAAGGTCTCGCTTGAGTGGGGGTGGGAGGGGGTTGGGGCTTAGGCGCCTGATCAAGAGCATTCTTTGTATATCTCTCGATTACTTACAGAAGAACACTCTTGGTCGGAGGGAATCGAAAACTATGTTCAGTGGTTTTCCTTCTTCAGAACAGTATATGATTGGGATTATATAAATTCTACAATGAAAACGGGAGCCACTACAGGAAGTTAAAATGGACATAGCTTCCCGTTCCCTTTGAGAAGTGTACAGTAGTGCCGTTTATGTATATGTATATATAGTATGTATGTATGTAGTATGTATATATATATATATATATATATATATATATATATATATATATATATATAGACATATAGATAAATTAAATTCAACTACTAAGCAGAGATTCAAAGCAAAATTTAAATGTCCACTTAATGCACACACACACACACACACTCACACAAACACACACACACACTACACACACACACACACACACACACAATATATATATTACACAATAATATATTATATATATATGTATATGTGTATTGTGTGTGATTAGATGAATGAACACATGTATATTACATTTATACAGAGAGAGAGAGAGAGAGAGAGAGAGAGAGAGAGAGAGAGAGAGAGAGAGAGAGAGAGAGCATTTATTTATCAGTATTACTCGATGCTGCCCAGAACTTCTCGAAAATATCTAACAGCACAATTTAGGACCGACCCTGGCCGATCGGTCAACCTGCCATATCACTGCGATCAGATTTTGTGGGAGGGACATTATTCTTACTTCAATATTCATAACCTTATTTTTTTTTAATATAACGAAATTCTAATATAGAATGGAACAGAATATAGAATTTGGGCCAAAGAACCAGCGCTGAGACCTATGAGGTCATAATGAGCTGATAGCGGAAATTGAAAAGTAAAAAGGTTTGAAAAGTCTAACAGGAGGAGAACGTCGCTTTTGCAGTAAGAATCAATTGTTAGGAGGGAGAGAGAGAATATGAACAGAGGCACGGTAAATGGAATGAAATGGGTTGCAGCTAGGGACCGAAGGGACGCTGCAAAGAATCTTAAGTAATGCCTACAGTGCACCTCATGGGATGCACTGACAGCACTAATCCAGTACAGCGGGAATCCTAAAATATTCCCAGCATTAAGCCGTTCCCACATCAGGGAGTGAAACCCAAGATGAGAAATGACGATGCTCAATGCCGTATTCACAGGCAAATACGGATTCATGGATGAACCCCTGTACAGAAAACTTCCACAACACTAAGATCCATCCGACACCTACGCAGAGGGCTCATCAGCAGTGCGTCGAATCGTCTCACTCAACTCGCCCTTGCCCGAGCACACTCGTTCTCTGGATTTTGCGCAATTAACAAAACGTCCCAAAACAAACAATAGTATTAAAAATCTATCTATTTCGTTACAGAAAATAATAATCTGTTTAGCTGCGAATTTTGAGTGAACTGAAACAGGGCAATGTTGCCTAAAACCCTTTTAAAACAATGGAATATTTTACCATGACGTTTTGTAGAATTTGAAAAAAAAGAAAAAAAAAAATACCAGAAATCGTGAATTTGACACCACTTTGGAGAAGGTAAACAACTCATAACAAATATTCCCACACACAGCTTGAACTTTTAACTTAGATTGTTTTTTTAAGGAGTAGTTTTACCAGAGCCCTTAATTAAAAGAACTCTTCTAAGGCCAGCCCAAGGGATTAGTTAGTAATTTCATATGCAAAATTTATTAAGCGGGATCCAGATTTTACTTCAGAGGTTACAACGTTGCAAAATCTTTAGAAACTGCTTCAAAAGAGAATCTGTTATTTTTAGTTTTCAGTATAAATGTTGCAAACTTGAGAGAACGTAACCTAAGGCTGGAAAAATAAAATCAACCAGCAATTTAATGCTGTCTTCCGATTGGGAGACAGTGATGCTTCTAAAGAGTTCAAGACGTAGGCAGCCTCTTTATATGAGAAAAGAATATAGAATCTAGGACAAAGGCAAATCGCTGGAATCTATAAGGTCATAAAGCGCTGGAAGGGAAGTTGACTGCAAGAAGGTCTGGAAGGTGTAACAGGAGGAAACCCTCACAACTGTACTATGAATCAATTGTCAGGAGACGGTGGAAAGTGCAATGGAAGAAAGACAATATGAAAAGGGGTGCAGGAACAGGATTGAAAGGAGATGCAGACAGGGGCCTACTGAAGAAGGGACGCTGCAAAGAACCTCTTTAGAACGACGTCACTCCGAATCTCAACCTTGTCCATTTATCAACCTTGATTCTTCTTATAAAAACCACCACGTTCCAACCACGTCTAAACTTCCATCGTTTTTCATTGGAAAGACGATACCTGGGAAATTACAAAGATGGTGCAATTCACAGCATCCTACGCAGGGAGGTTATCCTTGGAAATCAATACCTTACTTATTACATTTTTCGTCATTAAATCTGGAAGCAAACACGGAAATCAATACCTTGCTTATTTTATTTTCTATTTATTTTTTGTCATTAAATCTGGAAGGAAACATGAAAATCGATACCTTGCTTATTTTGTTTTCTAATTATTTTTTGTCATTAAATTGGAAGCAAAACACGGATATCAATATTTCTTGCTTATTTTTTTTCTCTGTCATAATCTGGAAGCATACATGAAAATCAGTACCATGCTTTTATATATTTTTTCTTTTTTGTCATTTAGTCGGAAAAGCAACCACGAATACTTCCATCTGATGTCAACTGGTAACTGTCAGATTGGAATCTAAATAATTTGCAATTGCCAGCCATACGGGCAACCTTCTTTTATTGTTACTGACACACAACGTGGCACAGACAACTAATATTTCACCTTTTCTCACGCTTTCACGACAAGCTAATAGTGGTTGACACAAATCTACGGTTATGTGATGGTACAAATATATTTAAAAATACATGTAAACAC
>NC_061101.1:48400291-48402791 GCF_015104395.2 Macrobrachium nipponense
AAGAATGTCCAGTGCTTTTGCCTAACCGGCTGATATCTTATGAAGCCAATTACCTCTACATGTCAAAAGCGTAAAAACAACTAAAAAGAGTGAGTAGAATATCTATTTATGATTCCCTATTATATATATATATATATATATATATATATATATATATATATAATATATATATATATATATATATTATTATAGATGTATAGGTCATATATTGTGTTGTCATTAGATAAATTTTTAATTATATGTCCCATAAGATTATAAAATTACTTAAGTAATATATGTGCAGATTCTACTAGTCATTTTTTTTTTTTTTTTCCCATATTACACTGTGACTATCGCAATACATATGTAACGTATGTATATATATATATATATATTATATATATATATATATATATATATATATATATATATATATATATATCATATTTATATTATAATATATATATATATATATATATATATATATATATTTATATATATAATATCTATAATATAATATATATATCTATAATATATATATATATATATATATATATTATATATATATATAAATTGTTATAGCTTATGCCTTAACAATTATACGTACAAGCCACGTAAAAAGTTCTAAAGGTCCCTTACTAAAGGTGAAACATAAGAAAAAATAAATAAATACAACGTGTCATTTATTGATCTTTGATCCAGTCTGTGGACGCTGAATTCAAGTCTTTAAAGATATCAGAAAATAATCCAAAACGTTTAGTAACCATTATATTTAAAAGTAACGTGCAAGAAAGTATTGGTCTTAAACCTTTCATGAAATTTCTGTTATCTGCTCAGATAACATAGTATCCGATTTCAGAGAACACTTCAGCGTCTCAAATAAATTAACTGCATCCCCAAGTGTTTACACTTCAACACCAACAATGAACTATCAAAGCTGTCACTATCCTTTTAAATTCAAAAATCCAGAAAAAAAGATATAAAGAAAGAAAAGTAAAAAACTAATTTCAAATGTAAAATTAAAACGACGAATCAGGCAATGCTTGGAAATACTCTGCGGAGATGAATATTCCCGTTACAAATCCCTTCGATTAACACCCAACAAAAATTTATTTCATTATTTTAATAAGAACAACAAAACCAAACCAAATATCCCATAACATAAGCGCACAAACACAGCGGCCATTTTTTAAGCGTATATGTTTTACTGAACCTTTTTTGACAAAACGTTTTGATGAACATCCCATGAACATTTATAATTTCACTCTACATGGACAACACAAAACAAATATCCCAAACCATACATACATACATATACACACACACAGTGGCCATTTAAAGCATATAGATTATACTGAACAATTCTGCCCGCGCGTTATCGTCTAACAAATAAGCATATACGAAAACAAACTCATATTAACTTTGCAAGAACCTTGACGGCCTCTAAAGAGATGATGACGTTGGGAGGGAAAACCCAGGGTCATAAATTCATCATAAATCATTTACAGAAGGGAGACAAATCCCACAGCTCACCATGGGCAGGACTCGAGGCCCTAATGTTTACATCAGCGGAATCTCTCACGGGGATCAATAACGTCCTTCAAGTATTTCGTAACGATTGTTGGAGAATCTTAGGGGACAGTTGGTTGCATCTTGGACGCGCCAGTTATCTTGAAGGGATTATTCATTCGTCCATGCATTTCAACGCCGTCACTAATCACACGCCAAATAAATGTATAGGCATATTAAGAAACATTATCTCTCTCTCTCTCTCTCTCTCTCTCCTCTCTCTCTCTCTCTCTCTCTCTCTCTCACACACACACATACTCACACAAAGGCATATTACAATGTAAGCAATACGATCTAAGAACAGCTTTCTCTCTCGTTTTTTTCTCTCTCTTTCTCACACACAGACACACACACACACCCAAAGGTATATTACAATGTAAGCAATATGATCTAAAAACCGCTTTCTCTCTCTCTCTCTCTCTCTCTCTCTCACCCAAAGGCATATTACAATGTAAGCGATACGATCTAAGAACCGCTCTCTCTCTCTCTCTCTCTCTCTCTCTCTCTCTCTCTCTCTCTCTCCTATCATGTTTGGGCGTTGCAATCCTCAAAGACCCCAGGCCACCATTTCGGGCTAAATGCCTATTACGATCAACTTTCATTAGGTCGGGTTATACCTTCTACCACTCCCGATCCTACATCCCCAAAGACGCATCCTGAGAAGTATCCTGCAGGATACCTCTTCCTCCTCATCCTATTTCCGAGAAGGATCTATATCCAATCCTTATATCAAATCCGAGCCTTCATCAACGTATCTCCGTCTAAGGGACTTGACTGACTGGTCCTACAATCCTCAAGGGGAATCTGCTCCCGCCTCTTTCAATTACCTGGTGGTTTAAGCTTGTTTCATATTACACGTGAATAATAATAATTATATAATATATATATAATTATAAATATATATATTAATAATATAATATAGGTAAATATATAAAATATATATATATAAATC
>NC_061101.1:48405291-48422791 GCF_015104395.2 Macrobrachium nipponense
AGTAATCATTATTTCCAATTTTTTTTAAATCTGAAAAGTAACGATTTAAGTAATTGCAAAGCCTTATTTTCTACACAGAAGTAAACAATGAGACGATATTCGACATTCAATTCGTTTCTGCTTAACTGTATTCAATTATATATATAGTATATATACTATATATATATATATATATATAGATATATATATTATTTATATATATATATATATATATATATATATATATATATATATATATATATATATATATGTTGCATAGGTCCAATCACCTCATCCACAAGCAATTCTAATGTGGCCGAAGAAAGCAGGACGCCATATCTCAAAAACTAATCGATTTTCTTGAAAATAATTTATGTTTCCCACACCTTAAATAACCTAACCTAACCTAACCTAGGAGCATGCCCCCCAGACCCCACCCCCCAAAAAAAGGGCCTGGTGCAATACTAGCATATATCTCAGGAATTTGCGGCCTGAATATGCCAGGGAGAGTGAAACGTATAATTGATATTACTCTCACAGACGTCCTTTTTCTTCATGTCTAAAATGAAAACTTAATTTTCATACGTTGCAACAGCCACAAAAACACAAATTTCTGAGCATTTTCTGAGAATTTTCGAATAATGCCGGTAAAGTAAGAAGGTTCCTCAGAGATCCTTCGGAGTTAATTAACAACTAGCGAAGAGGAGAGGGTTCCTTCGTAAGTACTACGTCCTTCACCCTAATTAACGACAGAGCGACGTCGAACCAATCAACGGGACTGTATGCCACCTCGGTGTTCCCAAAGGCTGTGATTTTCCTGATATAGTACACTGGAAGGTTTGCCTATGACTCTGAAACTGCCATATATTTTCCTTCACCAAAGCATGAGTAACATTTAGGGATTGGAGTGTGTGATTTGGGCACAAAATCAAGCGCTGGGACCCATAGATTACTTCCCGTTGATTTTCCCTTCAACAATCCACGGACAGCAACCACTTATGCAAGACTGTAGAATATAGAATTTACTCCAGAGTCCAAACGCTGGGACCTATGAAGTGATTCAGCGCTGAAACGGAAATTGAGTGTTGAAAGGGTTGAAAGGTGTAACAGGAGGAAAACCTCAAAGCAGTTGCACTATGGAAAAATTGGTAGGAGAGGGAGGACAGCGAGATGGAAGAAGGAGAATATGAACGGAGGTACAGTAAAGGAATGAAAGAGGGTTACAGCTAAGCCGCTACAAAGAACCTCAAGTAATGCTTACAGTGCACCGAGTGAGGTGCGCTGAATGAGGATTCCTACCGTTTCACGAACTGTATCAAAATATCTTCTCTTTTTTAGGTGGACTTGTACAAGACAATGATGAAATTTAGGCTGTCAAACTAAATAATGTGGCACTTTTGCCCCTAGCACTTCAGAAAGTGAAAAGAGGACAGCAAGAATGAAGCGATCCAGACAACACAGGAGATGAAGCACAACAACCTTATGTTGGAACAGCGTGAAAACCAACAGTTGCAACACTATGCAAAAGTTACAGAAGTTGGCCATCGAGATTGAATATAGGAAGCGGGATGGAGGTAAAGTCAAAAGTTAAAATGTGGGTATAATAAAGACACTAATAACCTTCCACCCCCACCCCCCACCCACCACTAGGATTCAGACATAACCTGCTAGGAAGCTACTTAGGTAATTACTTAGCTGTGTCAACGCAGAAGCATTACCTACTTTTACACATACACTACCCTACGTGCAATTATATTTCAGTCACTGTGAGGTCTAAAACTCCATTAACTATATCCAAAACTGAATTCACACTTGCGCTTGCATTATAAGTTTCCTTTGGGTACGCTTCATATAAACAGCCTCTTATATTAATTAAGTATAAAACCTATTCCTGATGCAAAGTCACAATTTAATACATAAGTCTGTTTACTTAATTGTATCCGAATACTGTATCTGAATCTAATGGAATACTCAATATAATTAACATATAATCTGGCCTCCGCTGTTTTGATATTGAGACAATGTCAACTTCTAGAAATGTATTCGCAAATACAAACCTGTATGGCTGTTAACATACAGACTTGTGTAAAATTACCTTTAAAAATGTGAATAAAAAAAGCCCTAAAAATGATCTTCGTCTGGTCTGGCGAGGCCCATCTTATCATATTAGCAACCAAATCAATCAAGTCTATCAATATCATCTCCCAGATGAGACCACACAGCTCATCAACATGAGAATTCGCCGACCAAGTCATTTCGTCAAGGGGAACTCGTAATGAGTGATTTTCTTCTAACAAGTCTTATTTTACAATCTCTCCAAAGTTCAACCCATATTCAAGGTAACTAAACGCAAGGGAAGAACCATTCTTGGCAACTACTTATATAAAAAAATATTAATAAAAGTCAAGGAGATCTAACTCTCATAATAATTATACAATACAACTTTACCCTGATATTCATTTGGAAATTTTGTGAACAAATAGGGTCACCACCGCTAAATTTTGGAACTCTTTACTTCTTTGCGTGTCCCTGAATCAAATATTTGTTTGCTGATTAAAGGATTTAAGTTGAAGACGACAACTTTAGTCTATTGCTATGTTCTCTTCAGTAAGTACATATGCCACTTCATATCTTGAGAAGTTTCTGATAGCCTCACCATTCTCTTCATAACAAAAGTAACAATAAATTACATGCGTGTTTGCATGGAATATATATATATATATATATATATATATATATATATATATATATATATATATATATATATATATATTTATATATATATTAATGAAAACTGAAACTGATAAACTACAAAATCATAACTAGAAACAAAATACATAAGAAAATCAAATACTGCTTAAAATAGTCTCAAATATTGCTTAAAATAGCATCAATTATTGCTGAAAATAGTCTCAAATATTACATTAAAAAATCTCAAATATTCTTTAAAAAGTCTCAAATATTACTTAAAATATTAAAATAGCCTCAAATATTGCTTAAAATAGCCTCAAATATTGATTAAAATAGGCTCAAAGATTGCTTAAAATAGTCCTCAAATACTGCTCAACATGAATCATTCTTCTCAGGGACATAAACTACAATTAAACTGAAGGTCCGGTTTAAGTCATTTAAGTCAGTAAACCTCTTAACAACGGAACAACGGGACACTTCTCAAGGTTAAGAAAGGAGATTTTTATGCAATCGTTAGAAAAATGAGCCTTTTGCTTCCAAATACCGAATGGGTTTAGACCAGTGGTTCCCAACCTTTTTTGGACCATGTCCCCACCTAATCGCCTATAAAATTCTGATGCGGTGATATATATAATATTTAATATTTATGTTGATATATAATTCTCATATTCGCGTGGAGGAAGCTTAAAACATTCTCGATCTGGCCCCTTTAGAAATCAAATTATCCTCGTCCCCCGTTTGCAACCACTGGTTTAGACGAACAAGAAATGAATTTTGTCACTGAAAAGGGGATCCTTGTTAGTCATGATGTAAATTCTTAATTATTGCCTCGAGACGACATCGCTATGTTGACTTTCTAAACTTATCAACGGTTCCCCTCATCTCTAAAGATGTATATTTCAGCTGACGTTTAACGTGGATGACATCTCTTGGTTTTGTAATTTCAACTTATTTCACGATGATTTTTAGTCTTTCTCCATTTCCTGTTATGGGCACTGATCGTTCAGATAAATAACTGATCGTTCATAGAAATAAAACAAGTAAAAAAATGCACCTAAGTTTCTTCGGCGTAATCTATTTTTCTGTACAGCCGTTACAGCGTGTAATCAAAGACACCGAAAATAGGTCTATATATTTCGGTGGTTTCGGTATAATGCTGTATGAGCCGCGGCCTACAAAGTTTTTACCTAGGCCCGATGGTGGCCTGTCCTTTATAGTTGCCAGAAGCACGATTATAGCTAACTTTAACCTTAATTAGAATAACAATAAAAAAAATTCTGAGGCTAGAGTGCTGCAATTTGGCATGTTTGATGACTGGAGGGTGGATGAGCAACTTGGCAATTTACAGCCCTCTAGCCTCTGTAGTTTTGAAGATCTGAGGACGGACAGGAAAAGTGCGGATAGAAAAAACGTGCTGACGGACAGACAACAGTTTCCTTTTACAGAAAACTAAAAACGCACTGGAATCAAAATATGTCTCTGAAAGAATTTTGATCTTACTATAATGTTATGAGAGAAATTTATAATTTTTCATTCATGCCACAGGAGGAAAAGCAAGATAGTAAAACAAGGTGGCAGTCGCTATACCAACAGGAATGTATTAAAAACCAAGCCAGTTTCTCGTCGGACGAGTGGATTTCTCGACTCGGCCAACGCGGAACCAGAGAAATTTATTTCTGGTGATAGAAATTCATTTCTCGATATAATGTGGTTCGGCTCCCACAATAAGCTGTAGGTCCCGTTGCTAAGTAACCAATTGGTTCCTAGCCACGTAAAAATATCAGCTCAGTGGTCTGTAAAAACTGAGTTATAACTTAAAAACCAAGCCATCTAAAAATAAAGAAAGATTCGTGGACTCATAATAAATGCACAGCTAAGATTTCATTTTACCCCTCCTATTGCTTAGGCGGTATAAATCACCTGACTAAGTGCATGCAGTCTGCAGACTACTGAAACGAACTTCACAGTTCGAGAGGACCTTTATTCCTCGCACCGTTGGACTGTGGAACAGTCTCCCTGACGATGTCGTTCAACTGGAACCCGAAACGTTCAAGCGAAGATGCAAGGCATTAATACCATAAAACTATTCACTTGTATTGTAATCATTTATTATTCCTTTATTTATCTTTTTTTTCTTTTCTTATAACTGGTCTCTTCATCCAGTACTTCCTATTATCTTCCGTGGCTTCTTACCAATGAGCGCCATATTCTCTGGAAGCTTGTCGACTTGTTTCATACGAGTAGGATTTTATCTTCTGAATAATAATAATAATAATAATAATAATAATAATAATAATGCCTATAGCCAATTCTGATCATCCCTTACAATAAACAGAACTACGGTCTAGGAACTCGAAAAATTAAAGAACGAATGAGGTTTTAAGTAGAAGAGAGAGAGAGAGAGAGAGAGAGAGAGAGAGAGAGAGAGAGAGAGAGAGAGAGAGAGAGTCCACAATCAAGCAGAAGAATCCTGCTCGGAATCTAAAACAGCAACGCATTCTTGACTTTTCAGAGCAAATCCGTGAATTTTAACGGCGCTGCTCATCTGCAGAGTCAAAAGGCAAATTGACAGATGAGCAAGCAGCAGCAGCGCTCAGGAGAATGAAAGGAAATTCATAAGACACAATGCATACATGATGAAAATATAAAACTATAAAACCGATCAAAATTTATTAAAATAATTGGAATTAATATTTTCAGAGTAACTCAAGACTGCAATATACCACCTGCACATTAGATATAAGTACTTTGAAAATGAATATTGTTTATTATTATGTAGTGGACATTTTATAAAAAACACATGAATGGATTTGTGTTTCCCTATAATCGATTAATCACGTGTAATTATATAATGATATATATTATATAATAATATATATATTATTATAGTTATTATATATATAATATATATAATATATATACATCTGTAACCATGATATTATGTAAATAACCACTTTGAATGGATAAAGAATTTTGACTTCGACTTTGCTAATCTTTCTCTTTTAGAGACAGAAGGCGCCAAGGAAGTCTGCACCAGCTGATGGCTCTCAAGTGAGTGGAGCTGTGTGGTTTTCTCACGATAATCATTGGTGATTCAGAAGTTAAAGGACAGGCAAGACAAAGTATGCTGCTACCTTGTTCACGCAAGAATTCTTCACAGGTTTTAATTATAAAACTTGCCTTACTTCTATATAGATAGAATATACATATAGAATATGCCAAGCGCTAGGACCTATGAGGTCATTCAGCGCTGAAAGGAAAATTGGGAGAGCAAGAGGTTTAAAAGGAGTAACAGAAGGAAAACCTCGCGGCTGCGCTATGAAGCGACTGTTAGAAGACGGTTAGGGAAAGTAAGACGGAAGAAAGAGAATATGAATGGAAGTACAGTAAAAGGAATGGAAGGGGGTTGCAGCTAGGGGCCCAATCTAAGTAATCCCTACGTCGCGTGAGATTGCACTGACGTCACTAACCCCCTAGGGGATACTTCGGTATATTTCCACACCGAGTACTACAAAGCTACAATAATAATGATACCAAATCCTTCGTATATGAATGATGATTAAAATGATAAAAAATGGATGATGGTGATTATAATGATAATTACAAAAGCCACAAGAATCACGGCACAATCACAACAAACTATACAACAGCAGTGATCCCGGATAACAATAAGCCTTTGGAAGGAATAGGTTAAGATCTTACAGTAAATGAATGGATGATTAAAATGATAAAAATAGGTATCTTGTGAATTAAATAATTGATATCCAAAAGCCACAAAATCACGGTTAACAATCACAATAAACTATACAACAACATGATCCAGTAACAATAACCCTTTGAAGGAATAGTTAAGATCTTCAGCTAAGTACAACTTATCAGATTACATTGCAATATAAGCCCTTCGGCTGAATAGATGAAAATCTCATGGAAAGCCGCAATTTATCTGGTTGCACAACAATAACATATATCTTCAAGATGATTTCCTTCTTGCAGACGCCACGATAGCAGAGCAGGTGTCTCCACCACTTAATGTGATATGATTCTTTGCGCGTACGCCCAGCAATGTTACTGATTTAAAGCTTAACACAATACAATCACAGCTCGGCAGAATATATATAGCTCCTGCACGAGACTTTGAGTTTTATAAGACGTGTGAAGCAGATTATTATCAGTGTCAGAAGAATACGAAACTTGATACACCGCACATCACATTTGATACCAATCGTATGCACTGGATAAAAGGCAACTCACTTTAAACGTTCGTACTATGTTTGAACAGAGAGAGAGAGAGAGAGAGAGAGAGAGAGAGAGAGAGAGAGAGAGAGAGAGAGAGAGAGAGAGAGAGAATAATTCAAGGTGGGGTGGCGATTACATCATCAAGGCTCACAATTATATTCTAAGTACCTGATAGACCATGTCTGTGATTTCTTTTTTTCTTTTCTATCACAGTCCAACAAAACATGACTGACCACCAGCAACAAAATTCACTCCTTATGCACTATGGGTTCCTAAGCGAGCGGTTTCAGACACGGTTCAGCGTGGGCACAGGTAATTGTAGATAATTCTAACAAACTATTTAAACAAATACTGGATGGAACGTTACAGTACAGCAAAATGAAGACAGCCATTCCGTGAGCAATGTGGGCATTGGAAGTCTGGTCTTGTATATCATTACTGGGGAGTTACCTACAAGACACGAGAGAGAGAGAGAGAGAGAGAGAGAGAGAGAGAGAGAGAGAGAAGAGAGAGAGAATTCCACTTCTAGATTTACTTGAAGTTCGCATCCCCTGGGTGTCCGTAAGGCATTTTTAATTGTAGCTTATAAAAGCAGAGATGTTACCTCTGATTTCAACATTGGCATCTTGCCAGATTGATTTACAATCGCATCTTGACTAATCCTGAGAGATAACCAAGGACTTGTCTGACGTGAGTTTAAAAGCGTATTAGTTACTTTGTGATGGTTGCAAAGTTATGGGCAATAACGAGAAATATCGACACAGAATTGGTTTACCTAGAGATTACAGTTCTACGACTGAAGTCGAATTGGGGGGCAAGGCTTCTGGTTTTCATGGGAGCTTTGGTAAATGGGAAACTGCTAAACCCCTCTTAGATATTTTAGATGTATAAAATCTTAAATGAGTACATGACAACGCTAGATAGTACTTGTATTATAATACTTTGCCTACGTTTTTATCTATTTATTAGTAATTTTAATTATTTTTCTACTAAATGAACTCCTATTTTTGTATTTCCCTTTACCATCTGTTACTTCTTTCGAACGAAAACCATATTCTCTGGAAGACTGAATTTCAAGTCAATGGCCCCTGTGATGGGTTTTGTTCCATATGGATTGGATGACAGAATTTAGGACAAAGCGTTGGTACCTATGAGGTCATTCAGCGCTGAAAGAGAAACTGACAGTAAGAAGGTCTGAAAGGCGTAACAGGATGAAAACCTCAAAGTAGTTGCACTATGAATCAATCGTTAGAAGATAGTGGAAAGTAAGATGGAAGAAGGAGTATGAAAGGAGGTATACAGTAACAGGAATGAAAGGCGTTGCAGCTAGTGGACTAAGGAACGCTGCAAAGAACCTTAAGTAGTGTCAACAGTGCAACGCCTGAGAAGCACTGAAGGCACTACGGGGAGAAGACACTGTTATAGTCTGTCGGAGATCATGAGACTTGGAGGTCTCCCTCTCCGCGTGCTCTTTCGAAATGACATTTCCTTCCCGATCGAGATATTGATCGGAATTTCGTGATTTTATGCCGGAGTAGTGTGTTCTAATGTCCCCATTCTCTCTCTCTCTCTCTCTCTCTCTCTCTCTCTCTCTCTCTCTCTCTCTCTCTCTCTCTCTCTCTGTTGACAGGGAATAGACTCTAAACAATACTTTGAGAGAATGTTTGTATAAAACGATTTCATTTTCCACTCAGTCAAACAAATTACTATATATATATAGTTATATATATAATATATATAGTATATATATATATTATATATGAGTATAAAATTTAGTGGAAAAGGAAATAGTATCTTTATACCAACATCCTCTCAAATTATTGTAAATATTGTGCTAGTTTATATTTCGTTTCGCCTTGAGTGTGAAAATTTTGATTTCTGGATATGAAAGGTCTTGAATTTTTCGTGGAGGGAAGCTCGGGTTTCTAGAAATGTGTCAGTTTTATGAGAAAGATGTACGAAATAACAGAAAGTGAATGAAAATGGAAAGAATACTAGGAAATAAAGGTTAATTTTTATTTGTGTCAAAGTCTGACGTGTGTGTATGTGTATATTATACTATATATATATATATATATATATATATATATATATATATATATATTATACTATATATATATATATATATGCATACATACATGCACAGCTACATACATTGCTTAAATACATGTCAAGAACTGTCTCCCATTACAAATCGTCAGAATTTCTATAGTGACATTGATTTTTGTCACAAATAAAGCTTAACCATTTATTTCCTAGTATTCTTTCCATTTCAATTCACTTTCTGTTATTCTGTACATCTTTCTCATAAAACTGACATTTCTAGAAACCAGAGCTTCCTTTCACGAAAAATTCAAGACCTTTCACATCCAGAAACACGTTCACACTAAAGGCGAAACGAAATATAAACTAGCATCTATTTACACACACACACACGTCAGCTAAAAGGCAACCAACACTCGGGGAGGTAACAGAATTGGGGGCAACAGGATGTAGGGGAAATCAAGACACCCGCTGGTTCCCCACCCCTCCCCTGCCTAATTATTATTACAGGGATGTCGAATTGTACTTATATGTTAGTCATGGCTCCGATGAGTGGCTGGAGTGAGCGGGAGGTTCTCTCGCCTGAAAGGAAAACTATTCCTCGCTGACAGCTGACAGTTATATGCTGAAATCTCACCGGAGTCCATTATTTATAGTTTATGCCGTATTCTATCTACCATCGTAATAATAAATAGAATAGAATGGAATACAGAATGTAGGCCAAGTGCTGAGACAATTAGTGCCATTCAGCGCTGAAACGGAAATTGACAGTTAAAAAGTTTGAAAGGTTTAATCAGTGAAAAGGTTTGAAAGGCGTAATAGAAGGAAAACCTCGTAGTTGCACAATAACACAATTATCAAGAGATGGTTAAAGAAATTAAGAGAATATGAACGGCGGTACAGTAAAAGGAATGAAAACTGTTACAGTTAGGGGCCGAAGGGACGCTGCAAAGAACCTTAAGTAATGCCTACAGGTAATAATAAATACTGTCAGTGTATATGTCCAGATTCTACTACTGTAACGCAAACGTCTCGATAAAGATTCCTCGCTTGAAAGATATAATCGCTTGAAAGGTATAATCACGCATTGCGTGAACCATTACTCGTCTTTCAGTTTTCAAAGCAAAATGCACAATAAATCATTTCTCTGCCGAGCCGTTAGCTATATGAAATCATCATTTACATCCAATGACCGGATATATATATGATGACAGGAAAATCATGCAAATGACTACCTTTTTAGAATGCAGTTTGAACGGATATTCCCAAAATTAAGAGATCGAATCATTGTAAATCTAATACATTTTTGGGAAACAAAATAAACGGTAGGGCTACATATCATTTTAAGTCTTTTCAAGGACCGCACAGCTAGGTGGAACATTCACCCCAGAGCGGGGCGAGAGAGAGAGAGAGAGAGAGAGAGAGAGAGAGATAGACCCGGAGAGATGGAGAGACGAGACGGAGCGAGAGAGAGAGAGAGACTTGGATTTAAAGAAAAGTGCGCAGCAATCTGTCTGTAATTGTACATTTTGCAAAGTTTTTTGTTAGATCCCATGAGTACCAAATATCTACGCGATGAACACTGTCTGAGAAGAGAGCCATATAATCATGAAATAGTACGAGTCAGAACTCCTGACCAGGGCTAAGGGGAACTGACTTAGGTAACAGTAACAGTATCATGATGAAGAAACAACAACGGGTTTTGTACACGACAAACTCACTGCTATCATGTCGGGTCTAAATTTTTTAAAGAGGGCAAATACGAATGAATAAAACTCCCAACGTAATGAATACAACTCTGGCCAAACTCCTTTCAAACGGGACCAAATAAATGAAGAATACATCAAGTCTGCGGAAAAGACTGGAGCGGTTTCTCAACTACAAAAATCCCTGAGGCCCCACCAAGGTCAAACGTCTCGAGACTCCGGGGTTTCTGCACATCTTCGGCTCCAGACGTACGATTCAGCAGAAGCAGTTGCAATAGCAATAAGGAAGTAAGGTATCAATACTTCGCAATAGGGTAGTCACAAAAAGAATGTGAACATCAAGTTGGAATCACTCTATATTAATAAAGTTATTGAACAATAAGTTTCCCTGGAAAAACTATGGGAAAAGCATAATTTTTTTTATTGTTTTATTGACAGGAGTTATGTTAGGATGGATGGATACACGCCAGAAAACGTGGCAGCGGGCCAAAAAGAGCCACTCGACCAAATAATGAAAAAACGGGAAGTGACGTCATATATGATTGGTCTCTGAAACACACACATACAGTTACAAAAATGCACTAGCCCGCACCGACACATTTCTATACACACACACACCTTACATAACCTGCACGGATCCCCAGTCTACCGGTCCAATCGTGATTCATGACTAAAACCTGCAGACCAAGGTCCACTAATATCACTGGTATGTCGACAACACTATTCTGGAAATCGAAAATTACACCAAACTCCGCAATTGTTTTTCTAGTTATTAATCTATTTCATCTATTATTTATCTATTTAAATCCTTGGTAACGTTTCATTTCCATTTTCTTTATTTCTTGCACCATTGGGCTGAACTTTCAATTCCTCGATTTAAAAAAAACTCGAAAAGTCCATCTCCTCTGCCTAAAGATATTCGAGAGAAAAGTTCAAACTATGTAACCTTGTGTCAAATCTGCACAGCAAAAAGGTTTACCATTTCTACAGATCCTATTCTCTCCCACTATTATCTGGAACGAACTATAGTTATACGAAATATATCGAACTGACTAAACGCCCGCACACGGATTTTATCTTATTAATGACAATGCTTTCGTACCAATTCAGTCAATGGGGTAATTTTGTAACATCAGATCTGAGGGTATAAAGAGGAAAAGGCTGTAAAATCTATAACCTGAGGGTAAATGGAGGTATTCATTGCCCTTCAGCAATCTAATGCAATTGAGTCCGCCAGTTATACTTTGGAATTATTTAACCGAATCCACCATCCACTTCAGCACATAATACCCTGAACTTGACAGTCAACTGAATACCGAATCTCTCTCTCTCTCTCTCTCTCTCTCTCTCTCTCTCTCTCTCTCTCTCTCTCTAATGCAACCAGGAAGGGGAGCAATAAAAAAGAAATTCATAATACAGGGTTTCCATAAAGTCCCAGTACCATTACAAGTATTTATTGCTCAGAAACCATACAACACAGAGTAATGCAGTTTTTTGTAGAATGAAGTGCTCTGAATGTAAACTTGAGGAAATGTAGAACATTCTACGAAAAACTGCATTACTCTATGTTATATGGTTTCTGAGCAATAAATACTTGTAATGGTACTGGAACTTTATGGACACCCTGTATAAGCGTTACGAATATGTGTAGGCGGAACAACACAGAAATGTATCCAGAGTTTTTGACAGACATATAATCTTAACTGCCACATAGCACAAATTGGTTTTATGTACATAATCCTACTACATGGCACTCAAGAGCCATCTAGTCTTGTCAAATTCATACCTCCAACATAAACTGAGATGGATAGCAATCTTGTAGGCTCATTTCAGTAAGATGTCAAGAATTGCGTGAATCCTAGGAAAAAAAAGAGATTAGTGAGAGATAACCGCTAAAGCTTGTTACCAGAATAATGTCCTATTCTCTCGCTTAATTAAGTTTAATGGTATGCTGACATGTACATTCGTCGCGTTTACAACATCATAAAATGAATTTCTATATTTATCATTCTAAAACTCATTATCTGTTAGGAATATTAGACAGATATGTTAAGTTATGGACAGATATGTAAAGTTATGGACTAGAATACAAAAAAAAAAAAAAAAAAAAAAAAAAAAAAAAAAAAAAAAAAAATTTGTAATCTACACCTCAAACTCACCTTCAGACTACCGCACTTCAGTTACAAATATTCCTGACAATAGGTTCCACAGTCATAAGAGTCTTCTATGTTAGACATCCTAGGATGTAGAGCATTGTGACTTAATTAACAGGGTGCAGGTATTCAGTAATGCGTCTACATATTCATGTATGCACAAATACACATCCACAGACCTGGTGGTCGAGATCACATGATACTAACAAACCTTTTATCGTAAGCTAGAAATAATTATCCACAGGCAAAGTTTACTTGTTTATCGCATAAACATCGCAGACAACGTTTGATAAATATCATTTATGGCAAAAGGAAATCAGAAAACCGTACTGGAAGCATCGCAAAGGAACCCTCCATACTAGTTTCATTATGTCATTTAAGGATAGCTACCCATATATCCATCTTGTCATTTCAGAATAACCACCCACAGATACATCTTATCATCTGAGGATAAAACCACCCAAGATACATCTGATCATTGAATTATAAACTACCCATACAATACAGCTATCATCTGAGATAAACTGTCCTTGATTCTTTTTTTACATTACAATTTGTATTGATTTCTTCCACGAAACCGTATAAAGATATTTGGCGCACGCATCACCGAGTAATGTTTATTTACGTAGCTACACCTTCTAAATAATCTGGCTGTCTCAGCGACCGTAACTAACGACAACATGCATTATTTACGAGCTACTCAGGTAAAGGACATTCTACTTATACTCACACTCACATACTCGCAGCCTCCCTAAAGATACAATGCAATTGAAACTTCAAAAGTTGAAAAGAAGTTGCAATTTATTACCACCCTCGTATATTAATGGTACACTTACATTTTTTTCGTTTATTTATAAAGTGATATATTTTACTATGTGATCGTTCTGTATTTCCCATTTCCCTCCGTTACTTTTTTATAATAAAATCCATATTCGTTGGAAGCTTCAATTTCAAGTCAATGGACCCTGCGGTGGTGGGTTTGTTCCATATTAAAAGGGTTCATTTCCTCAATAATAATAATAATAATAACAAATAACAACAACAACAACAAATAATAATAATAATAATAATCTCTCTCTCTCTCTCTCTCTCTGCGTAAAGCTGAGAGTCACAACTCTCAAAATCGATAATCTTTTACTGTATATACTGTTCTACTGACATGCACATGAATACCTCAGAGATAAGTACGTTATGTAAACAATAAAAAAAATATTCTCATATAACCTGTATGGCAATATGCATAACTATAACAACACCTATAACAACAAACGACAAGCGGACACAAGGATTAAATCTGATAATGATGAAGATCTGTGCCCATACCAAGGCAAGACATCTTGAAAATTATACCACGAGGAGTGCATGAGCTTGTTTTATCATTTAGTTTGATAATATAACCATGTTAACTGATATATAGTATATATATATATATATAATATATATATATATTAGTCTATATTATATAATATATAATAATTATTTATAATAAAAGTTATATATAGGCGGTATACACGGACTGGTAAACTGTCTTGTTACAACAGAATTCCATATAATAAAAGGAGCCCATAAAAAGGACAAAATATAGAAAGTAAGTAAATATATTTCAGAGACTGCTGTCTCTCTCTTCAGGTAAGGCACAGTAGTCTCTGAATATAGGACTTACTTTCTATAATTCGGCGTTTTTATGGGTTCCTTTATATATACGTGTGTGGGTGTGTGTGTGTTTGTGTGTACGTGTGAGTATACAATATAAAATTAACATTTAAATGACGCTTAGCAGAGCAAAACATGAACAAATAAGTGATGCATATATATAGATATACACAAATGTCTATCTAGCTATCTATCTATCTGACTGTCTACCGAAACACACACACACACACACACACACACACACACATACACCCACACACAATATATATATATTATATATATATTATATATATAGGATATATATATATACACACACACATATACACATACATATATAAAGTATATATTATAATAATAATAATAATAATAAGATAATAATAATAATAATAATAATAATAATAATAATAATAATACAAACTCTCAATTCCTTTTAACATATAAATAAGGCGCAGCAGATCTACGCCTAAAATACGTACAAAATAAGTGCTGTAAAAATCCCACACCAACTCAACAATGAGCATAAAGCGAATCTGTAGGTACCACTTTGCCCTTTCATTAATACCGCCATTGATTGCCGATTATTTGAAAGGTCATAAATGCAACAACCCTTGCAGTTCCAACCCACAGGCAGTTACTTACTGATTGCCTTTACTGATGGATATACAAAATAATTCCTACAATATATTTCATCCAGCTTATATACAATTTCTCCTTTGTGAAATCTTCAATTTGAAAAAAAATAAAATAAAATCTATTTCATCCAGTTTATATACCATTTCTCCTTTTCAAATCTTTAAGTTGAAATTTTTTTTTTTATCCAGCTTATTATATACCATTTCTCCTTTTCAAATCATCAACTTGAAAAAAAAAAATCACCCAGCTTATTATATACCATTTCTCCTTTTCAAAGCTTTAATTTGAAAAAATAAAATGATAAAATATATTTCATCCAGTCCAGATACTATTTGTATTTTTCAAATCTTTAACCTAAAAAAAATAAAATATATTTTATCTGGTACAGATACTATTTGCTTGTTTCAAATCTTTAACTTGAAAAAAATAATAAAACATATTTCGTCTATTTGAGATGCCATTGGTCTTTTATTAACTTGCAAAAAAATAATAATAAAATAAAATACATTCATCCAGCTCAGATACCATTTGTCTTTTCTAACTCTAACTTAAAAAAAAAAATACAATAAATTTCATCCAGTCGAAATACCATACATCCACTTCAAATCTTTAATTAAAAATATATATGTATTTCACCCAGTCGAGATACCATTTACTCTTAACAAATGTCTAACTTAAAAAGAATTGAAGGCAATATAAAAATTAAAATACTGGTTGCTCCAAAGATATGCTAATGTATCTGGTTAAGTTATTTTCGAAAGCAAACAATACCGTACAACTGGAACTTAAACAGCTCGAGCGAAGATCCAATACATTACTGCTTAATAGAATTCTCTCATTTTGTATTTATTTATCTATTAATTTAATTCTTTTTTTATTAAGTGGTATCTCTTCTTTTTGCATTTCCCTTTACCTCCCTTATTTCTTTGTAAGCAACACCATATTCTTTGGAAGGTTGAATTTCAAGTCAATGGCCCCTTTGGTGGGCTTGTTCCATAAGAATGTGTTTAGTCATAATAATAATAATAATAATAATAATAATAATAATAATAATAATAATAATAATAATAATAACCCGTTAAGTCTTTCTTATAAACATCATATCTTTAAAAGCCTGAATTTCAAGTCAATGGCCCATTTGGTGGGCTTGTTCCATATGAATGTGCATAGTTATATATAAAAAAATAATAATAATAATAACAAAAACAACAACCACCCGTTAAGTCTTTCTAATGAACGCCATATCTTTAAAAGCCTGAATTTCAAAGTCAATGGCCCCTTTTGGGCTTGTTTCATATGAATAATTGATTGATTTATAGACTTTAGGCATACTTGCCCAGCACTGGAACAAATAAGGCCATTCAGCGCTGAAACGGAAATTGACAGTGACAAGGTCTGAAATATGTAACAGGTAAGGGCCGAAGGGACGCTGAAAAGAACCTTATTAATGCCCACAATGCACCGACGGCACTATCCACCTACGGGGTCCGTATGAATAGGTTTCATCTTCTGAACTGATTTGAAATCACGGTCTTTAGCCTCAATGAGGCAGCTCAATTCTTACTTTTCAGAGGAAAATGGCAATCAATCTTAGTTATACCAAAATTGAAAACCAGTATAACAATGTAATTTCTTTGTATAAAGTTGTCGGGATTACATTTTCTTGTGTCTCGGGCTAATATCTGAATCGGGTGTATTCGTTTACGAAAATATTAGCTAGGGGCCCTGGAGAGAGAGAGAGATAGATGAGAAGAGACGAGAGAGGACGAGAGATGAGAGAGAGAGAGCATTTTTTTTCCAAAAGCACTTTTTTCCAATTTCACTACTAAAAAAAATACCAACCCGAAGTCAAACGAAGATGAGAAATGAACAGCAGTATACAAAACAATTTTGGAATAAAGCACTAAAAGGGGGTTAACCTGAGGTCTTATCCCAAAACATGCCATGATGATTAAGCGCTTATAAAAATAATGGACTGGCATAAAATACCCATAAAATAAGGCCAAAATATAGCTAATTGCTACAAGCAGTCTCCAGCTCCTTTCAAATGAAGGCAGACTCGTTCACGTGAGGAGAACTTAAGCTCCCAGCTGGGAATCTTTATATGGATATGGTTCAGTGAAAAATACATTGTAAATACGCTGGAGAAAAGATACTATCAATAGCCCAATGAAAAATACAATATCAAGTACAGGATAAGAGTTCTGTTTCAGCTTTCTGTAAAATAAAACTATCGAGATAGCTTCGTCTGTCCAAATTTTTTGTGCCCGTCCCCAGATCTTAAACACTACTGAGGCTAGAGGGCTGCAAATTGGTATGTTGATCATGCACCCTCCAATCATCAAACATACCAAATTCCAGTCCTTTAGCTCAGTAGTTTTTTTATTGTAAAGTTAATTAGAGTCT
>NC_061101.1:48430291-48444166 GCF_015104395.2 Macrobrachium nipponense
TGTAGTGACAAGTGATACCAAAAAGAGCAAAGAATTTGAGAAGTTTTAAGAGGGGGCATTGTGGCTATTACATTTACATATGTACTGGTAAAATGACCAGTAATATATATATATATATATATATATATATATATATATATATATATATATATATATATATATATATATATATATATATATATACACACACACGTATAATTGGGTTTGATAAAAAGGAGCGTCACTACATGAACTTTTATATTACAAAAAAAACAAATTTCTTAAAATACTTTAAAAACAAGTCTACCCAGTACATGTCTATAAAGTGACTAAAAACAAAAAAAGGCATAACTAGCTGGATGTATACAGAACAGCAGAGAGAGAAAACAAAATTACAGGTTTGATAAAATATACATCATATGGAACATTAAAGTACTTTTTATAAATCACAAGAACACGGTTAATTCTTGAGTATCTACAAATTGTAGGAAAGTCAGTACATAAAGTACAGACACGTAACAGACATAAGGAATTTTGTAAAAGCCAGTTCAAGCAATACACATTCATGAATGAAATATCTGTTCCTCTCATTTCTCATTCTTATTTCTTTCTTCTTCTCTTTCGTCTCTTATTTCTTCAGAATGATTACAGAACTTTACAATATTATGACACCCCTAATCTCCTATTTGAG
This sequence comes from Macrobrachium nipponense, assembly GCF_015104395.2. Taxonomy (NCBI): domain Eukaryota; kingdom Metazoa; phylum Arthropoda; class Malacostraca; order Decapoda; family Palaemonidae; genus Macrobrachium; species Macrobrachium nipponense. Next base: position 48,430,962 of record NC_061101.1, read on the forward strand.
AGTAAAGTTCATAAAGATTTAAGAAACCCGTTGTAAAATTGCCCAACACTTTCACAACCTTTGTAAAGTAAAATACCAATTTTACGACTTTTCTGAAAACTAATCAAAATGTATCCCATTGAAACCGACTATACTGGGTGGCAAAACAATATAAAAAAAAAAAAAAACGCTAAATCATATCACAAAAATGAAGCAAAACAAACTCCGGAGCAAAACTGAATACTACATCAAAACTCCTTCGAATTTGAATATATAACGTTAAAATTGAGATGTCAAACTTCAATGGCTCCGAAGCCAAACTTGAATTCCTCGGGTTTCCATTTCATTAACAGTACAGTATGTAATACAGTTAAAAAGCGAAAATATATAAACATCAATGTAAATGAATTTCCCTTTACCAACCCTTACTTCGTCCTGATGAACACCATATTCTTTGGAAGCTTCAATTCCAAGTCAATCGCCCCTTTTACGGTGGACTTGTTCCATATGAGTAGGGTTCACCTTCTGAATAATAATAACCAAGAAGAAAGCATCAGTCTACCACGGGACACCAGAGTAGCTACGAGGAGAAAGAGAACAAAATTATAAGTATCAAGACCTGAAAATGGAAATAAGAAGTATATGGGATATGCTAGTGGAAATTGTACCCATAATCACAGAGACACTAGGCACGATCCCAAGATCCTTGAAAAGCAACCTGGAATAACTATAGAGGCTAAAGTAGTTCAAGAGTTGTGCTTCTAGAAACAGCGCACATCGTAACTAAAGAGATGGACTCCTAAGGAGGCAGGATGCAACTCGGAACCCCACACTATGAAAACCACCTAGTCGAATAAGATGACTGTGACAGACAAAAAAAAATAATAAATAAAATAAATAAATAAATAAATATCAATTAAAAGCTACTCATAGTAGCACGAGTCTTGAATTGGAGAAACAAATCCATTGTTATGTATACGTACATATAAATGTACAAATACATATGCATATCTGTGGGTTTGTTTCTCTAATAATAATAATAATAATAATAATAATAATAATAATAATAATAATAATAATAATAATAACAATAACAATAATAATAATAATAATAATAATAATAATAATAATAACAATAATAATAGGACCGAAATTAGCATTGCTGTGGATTACACACACACACACAAAGGAAAGTTTCATAATTGCCACAATATACTGTATTCCAGTAAACACAGCACTTCTACTAGTCAAACTACAGCAATCCATCTTTAAACCCCATAACCCTTTGCCTCTGAAACGAAACCTATAATCTTAAATTGAATCTATGTTTTATGGGAGGAAATGGTAGCCCCAGAATTTTCAACATTCTTATACAACTGTGTATGAGAGAGAGAGAGAGAGATATATATATATACATACATATATATTTGTTATATATATATATATGTATACACACACACACACACACACACACACACACACACATATATATATATATATATTATATATATATATATATATATATATATATATATATATATATATATATAATATACATACACATTTCCATACTTATATTGGTGAGACAGGCTTAGCGTGGTATAGCATGTGCACAATCAGGGAAAGAGAGTAATATTTGCATACATACTAAGTTTTATCACATAAAATATTCTATAGCTTCTGCTTTGGAACTTTATCCTACATAATCATATAAACAACACCACGCAATATATATGCTTATATGACATGCTGACAAACCGTCAACTTTTCTACTTTAAGACTACTACGTAGTAAACTCCTCAGCCAGTTTCACTTGGCGTCTCTCCATCTACTAATCTACATCCTTTGGCTGGGCCCAATTCTGATTCACCAATTCGGGGATTATCCCTTTGGCCAGGCTCGGAGATCCTACAGTGTGATACCAAAGTCTGTGCAAGCTACATTGTGAAGTAACCAATTAGTTTCAGGGTTCCGCAAAATCTTTCATTTATTTTCTCTTCTTAGTAATGAGTGAGATCTCATCTTTCTCTTAACTAGTAATGAACAACCTACCCTTTGGAAGATTGAATTTCAACTCTATGTCCTTTTTGGCGGGCTTGTTCCATGTGAGTAGGGTTCCTCTACTGAATAATAATAATAATAATAATAATAATAATAATAATAATAATAATAATAAACTAGGCACGATCCCAAGATCCCTGAAAAGAAATCTAGAAAAACTAGAGGCTGAAGTAGTTCCAGGACTCATGCAGAAGAGTGTGATCCTAGAAACGGCGCACATAATAAGAAAAGTGATGGACTCCTAAGGAGGCAGGATGCAACCCGGAACCCCACACTATAAATACCACCCAGTCGAATTGGAGGACTGTGATAGAGCAATAAAAAAAAAAAAATTATTGAACAAAATCAAGAAGAAAGTATCTCTCATTGATGTTCGCAGTACCATGGGACACCAAGTTGGAGAGAAAGAAAGGGAAAAAAATGGATAAGTATCAAGACCTGAAAATAGAAATAAGAAGGATATGGGATATGCCAGCGGAAATTGTACCCACAATCAGAGAGAGAGAGAGAGAGAGAGAGAGAAAAAAATAATAATTCGGCTCTCAGCGCTAACTCCACCTACTCTCCTGCCTTATATTCAAATGAACCTCAATTACCATAACCCATTAGCAAGAGGCACATTCCAATTGGCAGTTTAAATAAAAAAACACTCAATAGTCAATCTGAATAATGATTTCAATTTCAAAGGTTCATTAAGCCTTGGGGCAGTTGTTCATAACCTGGGGTATTGGGGGTACGATACGTAATAGCCAGTGCAACGGTACTGTATATTTACCATGTTTGTTCGTATTTATATTGGATGGGGGTACGACATATCAATGGGTATGGGCACGGAAAAAGGTTAAGAACCACTGCCTTAAGATGTGGGTGAAATTCTGCCAAGAGCCATCATAAGATTTCCTGTTGCAAATTTCAAAAGCGCATCAGGTGTCAGCTAATCAGCCTACCTGGCACCTACCACGTGGCACACTGCTAGGACATTATAGTTCAGACTCCCCGATATCTTCACGTCTAATGATAATTTACGTTCAATATTCATGCACACTTCTAAAGAAACACGTGACAAGAAGTAACACATATATACATACATACACACACACACACACATATATAATATATAAACCTACAAGTCTAGTACCATCGGCGATAAATTTTCCAATTTATTTCCAACTGTATAAAACTAAAAACAAACAAACAAACATGCTCGGCAACAGACAAACTTCTTCTACAACACTGATGAAGAGGGACGCTAAAAGGTTTCCTTTTCACATTTCTTTAACCACGGGATAAAATATAGACCTAGCCAGCATTTGTTTGCCAAAGTATTTTTGTACGGATGCCAATAACGCTTACCGGTAACTTTGAATTAACCATTTCGAAATTTAACTTCAACTGACGACAGAAATAATATAGACTAACGTAACCGCAAATCAGAAACTTAGGCCTAGCACTGAAACGGCCTTATTAAGAAAGTGGACTTTACGAATGGGGATCCGCTAGACAGATTTATTGAACAATGAATCACAAAACGTTCATAGTCACAAAAAATTCAAAATTACACTATTTTCATATCTTACAAATGAGGTTTTGGTCAAATTAATATCAAAATATCACACAAAACGATTTGGTAAGACTGGGAAGCACTCCGGGCAATAACAAAGATTTTACTCGAATGCGCACTGACAATCCCTATTTCCTACATATATAACGGACAAAGAGGAGTGCTACGGTCTACCTGGTCGGAAAAACCGCCACGGTAAGGCACATCCTCATAGAATGCAAGCTTTTCAACCGTCAAGGAAGTGTCCACTCATTGACAGGCAAGTCGTCGTATGAATTCCTGGCTGGGAGACCGCAACTCAATCATGAGACTATCAAAGCCTTCTTCTAGCTAAAGGATTTTCAGTTGCATTTATAACAAAAGATTTACCGAAGTTTAAAAAAAAGAAAAGTTTTGACATATTCAATGAATGTTAGAACTTTGAATCAAAAGTGGTGGGCGATCTCTCTGCTTGGTTTTTTAGGCCTAAATTTGATTATTTAATCCATTCCAATCATAAAAACAACTTTCATACCTGATAACATTCTAAAACATTGCTTTGTGAGGTTATAAATTACTAGAGGTAAGGCAGAGCAGAGCTGCCTGCAGTGAATGGTGCGAGTATGAGACAATTCAAAATATCAATAAAGTACCTGACGGAGTCTGAGACTGTCAGTCTCGTGAACAAACAGCTGAAGTCTGCAGTGGTATATTGGTTATATATCTTTATTTCTTGCTGTGATTAAGCGGTGATATCTAAGCTCCTATAGAAATGCCGAAGAGAAAGACCACATTTACCCATGAATGGTCCAAAGAATTTGGGTATATTGTCAAAGGCAAAAAAAGGTGACTTTCAAGCATTTTGTACACTATTAGAGGTTATAAAGTACTAGGGGTAAGGATATAAAGTACTATGGGCATGGTTATAAATAAATTACTAAGGAGTAGGTTATAAAGTACCAAGGGTAAGGTTGTAAAGTACTAGAGGTAAATTACACTAATCTATGTATTTTTGAATAATTTTGAGTGATAAACAAAAGAATTCCGAACATACAAAGACTTCCCTTCCCGCCATTAAACTTACTACACTGCTTCTCTTTTACAGTGTACACACCAGTACTCTTTTTTAGTGGCTGCTCGTGCGAGCATGATCCCGATTAGTTCAAGATAAGCTTGATAACCTTGCCCCCCCCCCCAACAACTCACCCAACCACCACCCACCCACAACAATCTTTTTATAATACTAAGCACTGCCGGCATTCCATCCCCTCCATTCATCAGATTCCTTTGGTTTCATATATGGAAAACTGTCTGTTACAGGGATTTGCTTAGGTAAAAGAAAGATTACATCAGTAATACCCCATTTTTTTAAAGGTTAAATAGCTTCACAAGAAACCTAATAGTTCATAAAATATTCAGTCTGAGCCCAGTAAAAGAGAAATTAATTCACAGAGAACGAAAATAAAGTCACATAATCTTAACTAGACCTAGGCTAAATAGCCTACAATGGTAGTGGCTCTGTGACTTACTTGAAAAAAAAAAAACTTGGCAAGAACAAAACATATAAATTGGCAAGAACATAACACATTGTCAACAAAGACAATTGAGAAATAACAAACAAGAAAAATAAAAGCACATCAGACTAGACCTAGGCTATTACACATAGCCTATTCGCGGCCCCAGTACTCGCTGAAAAAAAATAATTAATTGGAAAGAAAACAAACATTGTCAACAACGGAAACAAATGAGAAAACTGAGAATACCAAAAACCAAAGAAATAAAAAAAATAAGGCAAACTAAACAAAACTTACTCAAAGTTTCTTCTTCTTCCGTACAAACAGTTTCTGTTACAAGGCAGGAGGACGTTGTTTCAGTAACGGAAGTTCTTGTTGTCTGTGAAGATATGGCTGTGGCGAAGGTGGTCTTTTCTTCGTTGCAGAACACACCAAAGGCCACCACATTGCATTCGTAAGCCGACGAAGTCATTTCGAAGTTATGTACCTATATATACTTCGAACACGATCGCTCGTGAGAACAAGAATTAAGGCCTCGACATGTCGGTTGAATGAGACATAGTAGTAGGCCTAATTACTTTCTCGGCCATATTCTATGAAACTTTAATTGCGAAGAGCAATTAAACCGATGGAGGCCAAAAGAAATAGGCTCTTAAAAAAAGTGCTAAATCACGTCAAATTCTTGTATAAAAGAAGAAATAGCACAACCAATTATAAGCTTCCACTGAACATCAGTATGCACAAAAATATATATAATCACTTCAGTGTGTTTTGAAATGCACACACGCCGATTTTTATCATAATTATTTCCGCATCAACAAAGCAAACTTTTATTTTCACCGACTCGTATACTGCCCACGGCCATTATTGCACTGTAATCAAATTTCCTATCTTGCCCTTTGCTGTGTACCTGCCTTTTGTCTCGGTATTAAACACTTAATAACGCCATCTCGAAAACTTCGTCCCTCACTAGAGCTTGCCGAATGAGGAACCAACAAAATTCGGCACTAAATAATAATATATATAATAACAAATCCTTTTATATAAAAATAAACATACACGTGAGAAGTACGAGGACCGGAGATGGAGATATAACTCCTCCCGACATCACAGTAATACCAGCACTGCTCAGTCCAAGACTGTCAGACTCAGCTCAGGCTCGACTGGGCCCGGTAGTAGGGCCCTGCCCCCATCCCGGGACCGAAGGGGGGACCGGGGAACGCTATGCGGTCCCCCCCCCCCCCCAGCCATGACCCCAGCCAACGTCCATTGACAACGCTATGCTGTGTTCGGATCCTATTCCAAGGCTTCGCTACCTTACATGGCAATGTCCTTAAGCGTTTCTTGAGTCTTGAGGTGTAAGTACGTATTAGTTCATTTTAAATTAAAATCTACTTCTTGATTTGTTGCTCATATTACCCGATCAGGTTACTTAAATCCTGAAAAAAAAAAATCAAACTACAAACCGGGACACCATTCATGAGCATCCTGTCACCTCTTTGGAGATGTTTAATAATGAGAGTAAACAACTAACTTATCAGTCGAGATGTAAACACCAAATAAAGGCTATACACTGAGTGTTTATTCCCTATTAAATTGACCCACCACATTTGTCAGGAAATAATTACTGGTCACTAATATGTCAAAACGTTTCAGTGCTCATAAATCACCTGGAAATAAACATTAACGTGTCATCCAGAACCTTTCTTCAAAGATCTATTATGGTGTATGAGTGCAAGCTCTTTATGACAACGTGCCAAGCACTATCATCTATCAAACACATTTATCTTATCTCTGAGAAATACGTGATTATTCTCTCAACAATAATCAAATAATCACTCTCTCTCTCTCTCTCTCTCTCTCTCTCTCTCTCTCTCTCTCTCAGCAACAATAGTATGTGTATTCCTTTCATCAACGCGGCCAACACCTCGCAATTGTATAAAGCGAAAGATTCGGTGTTGTTAACGAGAAAATTCACATTTTACTTCCATGCATATATCACCAACGGCTAAAATCAGGAGTCTCTTAAACGGTTACGCAGCTCACCTTTACCCTTTGCACTGCTCGTAATGGAAAACGTGGCAAGTGATAGTTTAGGCCTAAAACTTGACCCTAACTTTCCAAAGCTTGCTGATTAGAAAACATGAATCTGAAGAGATGGGACATAAGGACACTAAGAAAAACCTTAGTGACGGGGGACAGATTACTGACGAAGGGGTGAAACAACAGTACAAGGAAGTTGTCTTTCAGATATTTACTATAATTATTATATCCAACAGATTCTCAGGAGTTGGAATTTGTTGCTAAAAGGAAGAGGCAAAAAAAAAGCATAATCAAACAATGGCCAAGCTGAATCACACATAGGAATCAAATAGACAGAAACTACAAGATAAACAAAGAATAACTTAAGCCTAGTACTATCTCTCTTCCGAAAAGGAAATTAATCACGTTGCAGTTATGACAATGAAATGAAAGTATGCCTTGGAGGATTTGTCGAGCCGAGACTACAGCTTTACGAAGATAATATTAGTCATCGAGCAGAGGGGGTTAAATGATGATGAAGAGGAGGTGGAGACAGTATGGACAGATCCAGCGTACAGCACCAAATAGAATTCTCTGTACACTAGAGTAGGCAAGACCTAGGTCTAGAGTCTACGTAGACCTAACTGGAAGAAAGCCGAGACGGAGGCTGGAGCTGAGCGCAGATTTTTTATATGAAAGCATGAAAATACAGAGGTATATATCTGCATACACGGAATCTGCATTCATTTCAAATATATCTGTTTAATATATTTAAAGGAGATTTGAAAACACAAATACGCAAATCGCTCGTTAACTTGCAATAAAACTCACGGGTGTCAGCAGCGTCCAAACCATAGTTTCAAATATTCAAAATATATTAACAAAAGTAAAAGAAATATATTATTTTATCCCACATTATCTACCTACAAAAAACATTTTGTGAAAACGAGTGTCTTTCGTGGAAGAGTATGACAGCCAATAACAATTCTCACAAAAGATTTCTTACGGAGTAATCGAGACCACTTCATATATATTAGCAATTTCCTCTTGAGAAAACATGTTGAGCCCATTACGCATTCTGCAAGCATTTCAATATTGCAAGTAACCGCTGGTCGCCTGCAATTAAACTGAAGTTTGAAAATACAAATGTTGGTCTATGATCTAACAGAGCAAGGCATCTTGCGAAGCTTTTATATAAGTTGGGATGAAAAATAAACCATACTGGAACACGTTATTATCTATTGCCGCTATCGTCTAGTCGGAGAGAGTTAAATATGGAATCTTGGGAGATATAGTATGACCCTCTCAATTCTTGAGAGTTTACATCAGCACTGACCAGTGTATTCACGATAAGGTTCTTTTTAAACCGTATGTGCATTTGCATGAAAAACGCGTACGAATGCAGGGTACATTTGCAATTTTGTGCATTTTTTTCATTATCCAAGACATTTCTAAATTATTAGGATGTTAAAAGACATTGCTGACTTTTTACATTACTGATAAAATATGTCTATGACCCGACACACTAATTTTCTGTAAAAGGAAACCATTGAGATGGCTACTTGTCCGTCCGCCCGCATATCTTAAAAGCTATTGAGGCTAGAGGGCTGCAAATTGGTATGTTGATCATCCACTCTCCAATCATCAAACATACCAAATTACAGTCTTCTAGCCTAAGTAGTGTTTATTTTATCTAAGGTTAAAGTTAGCTACGATCGTGTGTCTGGCATCGCTATGCGTGCCAAAACAGGCCACCACCGGGCCGTGACTGAAAGCTTCATGAGCCGTGGCTGGGAGTTTCATGCATGATCTCATGGGCTGCGCGCTGACCTCATCAACTGTATGAAGAGAGATAATGGAAGCGTTCCCTAGTCATTTGAGTACTTGGTTGTTGCCAGCTTGTTGTGGGTTGCAGCTGAGGTGTGCATGGGAGAGAGAGAGAGAGAGAGAGAGAGAACGACTTTTGGACCAACTTGACACTAGTTACGAAATAACTAGTTTAAAATAGCTATATACTAGAAAAAAAAACGGCCAAGACCTGACACCGTACTTACTGGGATTATTGCAATCATGTGTTTTTTTAGTGCCAAGTTAAACCATTGTATCTCTCTTGGATGAATGAAATTACGAAAATACACGACAACGAACGAGCACAAATCAACTTTTAAAATCTCGTTAATCAAGGGATTTACGCGGACGAATACACGTCATCATTTAACGACAGCAGAGAGGACTATAATTAGACGGACAAGTGACTGACATGCGGGTATTACGCTGACGTCCCATAAAAGGAAAATTCAGCGCCTTTCATGAAACAGGAAACCTTTGAGACTATACGGTTTGCTTTCTCTCTCTCTCTCTCTCTCTCTCTCTCTCTCTCTCTCTCTCTCTCTCTCTCTCTCTCTATATATATATATATATATAATATATATATATATCTATATATATATATAGATAATATATATATATATATATATATATATATAGTATATATATATATATATAATATATATATATATATATAATATATATATATCATATAATATATAAATATAATATTTATAATATAAGTAAATTAAAATTAAGGTGAGTAATAATCAATTTCTTAAGAGATCAACTGGTTCTTTGTATACTCACCAAATTGAGAGATGGAGAGGACTGAAGGATCGTAACCCCTCAAGGGGGAGTGTGTGAACGGAATTACTCAAGACAACTTAACCTAGTTTATTATCCTCATTCATTATCATCCTCATACAGTTTTACATATTAAGTACAAAGAGTTCGGGATTTAGACACTGGAGATTCGTCAACAATAAATGATCAATACCAAAATAATTCACAGACACAACATTAGCTCTCAAAAGACTCAATTTCACAAAAGAATCGTCTTAGTTCTGAATCACCAAAGTTCACAATGGAAATTAATAAATAATAAGCCAATAAAAACGACAACACGGTTTAAATAATAGCTATAACAGCTCGTTTCTAAATGATAATACGGGACCTAACACAGTACCATTACAAGTATTTATTGGTCACAAACCACATAAAATTTGAGTAATGCAGGTTTTTGTAGAATGTTCTACATTATCTCATATTTACATTCTGAGAACTTTATTCTAAAAAAAAAAAAAAAAAAAAAAAAAAAAAAAAAAAAAAAAAAAAAACTGCATTACTCTGTTATATGGTTTCTGAGCAATAAATACTTGTAATGGTGCTAGGACTTTATGGACACCCTGTATAAGAGTCATACTCGTTGAATGCCAATGGGACATACCCGCTCAATGTACCACATCAATGAGAATCAAAATCAGAGGCTTTTGAGAATGTCCCTCATAAACTGCTGACATCTTCCTACAAACGACCACTACGGCATAGATGTGGCAACACGACCTCTAAACCCAGAGAATACACTCGATCGGGTGATACACATAGTCCATTCATCGCCAACAACCAGATGATCCTTCAGGAAAGCCTCTGCGAAGTCCAACACGCTCGAGTAGGTGATCCTCCATCCATCACCCTCAAAAAACGTGATCCTTCAGGAATCCACAATGCTCTACTCTCGACCAGCTACTGTCGAGCACCGAGCCTTCCAGTGAGGCAGTGACCAAACCTTGACTACTGAAAGCATGAAACAGAGACAAATGTCACCTCTTTTCTAAAAAGACGAGAGGGCAGCTAACAATTAAACAAGGTTAATTCGACCGAAATTCCTGAACAACCTGGCTCTCTCTCTCTCTCTCTCTCTCTCTCTCTCTCTCCTTATCAAGCAGTGAATGACAGGGAATGACAGGAGTTTCATTAGTGGAAGTAAGTCCACCGAAATATAGTCCTCAGCTTTAAACCAGTGTGTTTTGATTGGCCGGCCTTTTTAATACTTGAGACGTGTATCCTGTTCTAAACAGAAGAAATTTTCCCTTTACATAAATATATAATATGCCATATATATTATATTATGGTATTGATATATCAAGGTGTATATGTATATATATATATATATTATAATTATATATATAATATTAATATAGTATATACTATATATATATATTATATATATAATACGTAAAGAATTTCTTCTGTTTGAACAGGATACGTCTCAAGTGTAAAAAGACCTTCAAAACACACTGGTTTAAAGGTGAGGACTATATTTCGGTGGACTTATTTCCACTAATGAAACCCATTCTATCATTCACTGCTTGAGAAGGGTGGAAGTAAGTACACACAAATATAGTCCTTAGCTTGAAACCAGAGTGTTTTAATAGGCCTTTTATACTTGAGATATATAATTTATATATGTGTGTGTGCATACATGAACACCCATACTAAAACATCGACTTTCACACTGAGGAAACTGCCAGACAGATCAGAAGTTGTCTCATTCTCTCTAATCGTCCTTTAGCAACAGCAACGTTCAACGTTCTCCAGAGGCAAGATTGAAAGTTGGAGTCACAGCAGTAGTTTCTGCATAGATAATTCTTCCACCATTACGACTTTTATCCTCAGGGGAGGTTTCTCAGCTTCTGAGACCAGGAATCTTGCACAACACGTATAATAGAATATATGAGGTCATTCACGGCTGAAAGGGAATTTGACATTAGCAAGGTCTGATTGGCGTAATTGGAGGAAAACCTGCCAGCTGCAACATGAGTCTATTATCAAAGAGGAAGGGGGGTGGGGGGAGTGGAGTCTGATGATAAAAAGAGAATATGGAAGGATGCACTGTGGAAGGAATGAAAGAGTGTACTAGATGTAGAGCTGAATACAAGTGAGCTGTTAACATCCAGTAGTAAACTGCAATAAAATGTAATTCTGTTTAGTACATTACCTTTATATCTACAACAAGATACTTTTGATCCAGTTGATTCACGTCCATGACAACATTACTTGGTAACTGAATGTTATACAGGAGGGAAGCCGGATGGAATCTGTGTAGACTGAGTGACGCCATCAAACAGATACATTCATTTCCACTGAGCCGTAGAATTTGCTGATAAAACAGCATGGCAACAAATCATTAACACAAGCACATGCACACGTATATATACATATATATACATATATATATATATATATATATATATATATATATATATATATATATACATATATATACACATTATATATATATATATATATATATATATATATATATATATATATATATATTATATTATATATATATATATATATATATATATATATAAAAGTATATATATATATATATATTGTATAAATTTATTTTCTGACCCCTTACATTCTTGTTAAACCTTTAATCTCGACTCGATAAAATCTTGTAGTTATGATGCCAGGACGCGTGTTTATATAAAACTACCGACTGCAGAGGACCTTCCTTCCATCCTCAGTCTCATTCTTCCTGCTTACTGACCGATAACAATGTCAGACTCACTAAAATTTACATCAAAACGACATTAATGTATGAAACAGCACTGCAATATTTGAGAAGTTTGGTTAATACCTTGTAACTCTTTGCTTGCCCTGGATATTTGTGATATATACTAATTTATTAGTTTTCTTTCAATAGCTGTTCTACATGGTCGTTTTATGTTTTTGTTTTCCGTCTTCTTTCTTTAGAAATACTTGCATTCCTGGCAGGCTCTGCATTCTGTAAAGTGTGAATTTGTTAACTTGTCGTTAGCATAATTTGGCCATAAAATTTCTCTTGATTCGTCCCGCTCATGTCCGAATTCTTAGCTTTCAGAACACTGATTTGCAACATGTTATATCACAGACACTGCGAACTTACGCATAAATAAAGTGTGTGTGTATGTATGTATTTATGTATGTATATATTATACATGATATGATATGTCATATAATATATATATATATATATATATATATATATATATATATATATATATATATATATATATTATCTTTTCTTTCTTTTTTTCTTTGGCAGGCATTTCAATGACGTTTTAACTAGCTGCTTTGATTAGTATGCCTATTACAAGCCGTGATACGAAGGTACAACTGCTTTGTAAATTCCAACTTTTTGGAAGATGGCAAAAAAAAAAAAAAAAAAAAAAAAAAAAAAAAAAAAAAAAAAACCAGCCAGCAGCAGC
>NC_061101.1:48444666-48454666 GCF_015104395.2 Macrobrachium nipponense
CTCTAGAGTTTTTTTAACCAAGACTGGCCAATTCGAGAGAGAGAGAGAGAGAGAGAGAGAGAGAGAGAGGCGCATAGGTTATTACTCTTCAGATCTTGGGTTGGAATAAATCCAGCATGCCCCCAAATGATATGCAAATACTGTGTTTTGAAGACCGCATGTTACAAGAGATTTTCCATTATGATTTAATTATGAATTCACATAAATTCGATCAAACAAAGGTAACATCTTTCCTTCTAAAAAGATATATTTACAATCCTTATCATTCCGTTTCTATTCAAGGAGCTGAAATGAATACCTCGAATAGAGAAAAGCTGAATTTCAAATTATAAATCCACACATCCTAAGACACGCTATAGTAGGCAACCCCGAAGGGGGAGTAGTGCATTACCTAGGTTCTTGGCAAAACCCTTTTCATTCCTTTTACTGTACCTCCGTTCACACTCTCTTTCTCTTACTTTCTACCCTATCCTAACAACTGATTTGTAGTGCAAATGCGAAGTTTTCATCCTGTTACACCTTTCAAACCTTTTCACTGCCAGCTTCAGTTTCAGCGCTGAATGACCACCATAGGTCCTAGCGCTTGGCCTTTGGCCTAAATTCTGTATTGTATTATATCCGCTATAGTAGGCAGGGGAAGGGCGCAGGAAAACTCGCAGATTTTGTCTATAAACTTGTAATCAGTAAACGTTTCTTGCCTCGCGGCCACAAATTCAGGACATCTAAAACTTTAGCATTCAAAACAGTATTCTAACGTTAAAAAATAAAGATTAAATCTGGAAAACCAATTGAACTTACTTGCACTTACGTACGTTCACAAACATTATCAAACAAACTTGCATGAAAGAGAATTGAGAGAAGAAAACGTACCATAAGAATATTACGTAAAACCAGAACAACAAAAGGCGGACAGTAACAATAATTAAAAAAAAATACCTTTGAGTCCCTGTGCATTAATGAAGTATAAATACTACAAACTAACGAACAAACAAATGAGGATTTTACCCAGCATGCAATAGCTGCTGGTAGTGCTCAAGGGTTTACACTGGGAGGAATGTTCCCTGGTGCCCGATCTCTCAGCGGAAAAAAAGGGGCACTACAAAGGTCATGGGATTGCAAGAATCTTGTCCCTCGCATCAACATTCATGAGGAATTGGAACTGGATATAAAACTGCGGTCAGAGGCCAGGCACTGAGACCTAGAAGGTCATCCAGCGATGAAATGGAAATCGACACTAAAAAGGTCTGAAAGGCGTAACAGGAGGAAAACCTCAAAGCAGTTGCACTACGACTCAATTGTTAGGAGACGTTTGAAAAATCAGGAGGAGGAGAGAGAATATGAACAAATACGAACAGAGGTACAGTAAAAGGAAAAAAATGGATTGCAGCTAGGAGGCTGAAGGGATCAGCAAAAAACCAAAGCAGTGCTTACAATGCACCTCACGGGGTACATTCATAAGGGTTCTTTAGTTTAAAATCACTGATAGATTCTCCTTCAATAGTGTAAAATCACTGACACTGACAGATTCTCAAAGTTTTTTGTTTGTAAGGGTCTTTGATGGATTCCTCTCTATTAAATATTTGATTTTTTTTTATTCCTTCTTTGTTAGTTCGTGTTCCTAATCTAATCATTTACTTTATATACCCTTTTTATACCAAGTCTCCAATTCAACCGCAGTCCTATCTTACCCGTCTTAGCTTCAGTCTTGCTATCTTCCAAAAAGATAACCAACATCCAACAGTAATATTAGTGATATTATTATTAAATCAGAAGACGAACCGTATTCATATGATACAAAGGGCCCACTGGCTTCAAATTCAAGCTTCCAAAGAATATGGTGTTCAATTGAAAGAGGTAATAGAAGATAATGGGAAATACAATTGAATATGGAATTTAGGCCAAAGGCCAAGCACTGGGGCCTATGAGACCATTCAGCGCAGAAATGGAAACCGACAGTGAAAGGGTTGATATGTGTAACAGGAGGAAAACCTCACAGTTGCACTATGAATCAAGTATTCTGAGAGGGTGAAAAGTAAGATGGAAGAGAGAGAATATGAAAGGAGGTACAGTAAAAGGAACGAAAGGGGTTGCAGCTAGGGTCCAAAGGCACGCTGCAAAGAACCTTAAGTAATGCTTACAGTGCACCGCATGAGGTGCACAGGCGGCACTATCCCCCCTACGCGAAATGGGAAACACAGAAAGAAGTGATCTCTCATTATGAAAAAAATATTATCCAGCAATAAACGAACAGATATAAAAGCTAAAAATTGAAATATACAATGAGAATTGTATCAGGGAGGTAATGCAATGAATCTTCGCTTGAAATTGCAAGCAATCCACAAGGAGACTGTTCCTCTCTCTTCTTCCTTCTCCAAGGAAGAAGTTGAAAGAAGAAAACTCGGGAGAAACAGGCGAGAAAGGAGCAGCCTGGCAAGAACAGCCCAAGAACTCTGCATGAAAGCCAGCCAAGGGAATCAAATCCACTGGATCAACATCAACAACACTGCACTGAGCTACTTTGAATCGACAGTCAAGCCGATGGAGATGGAATGTACCACTTTTCTTTGCTTACCTCTTCTTAGGAAATATATATAAACCGTTAACAATCTCGTCATCAAAAATCCACAATTATATATTAAAGGATATTACTATGTAAAGAAACACAGACTTTCGAACACTGAACGGTGCTCCTCATCAGTGTAGACGTTCAAATGACATTTGAACGTCCACACTGATGAGGGTCGGTGTTCGAAAGTCTGTTTCTTTACATAGTAATACACTTTAATATATAATTGTGGATTTTTTATAACAAATTGCTCTTCACGAGACTCTTTATTTCTCAACAGTTAACAATCTTATCATCAACATACCTTATTTACGATGTAATTAAGATGCCATTTTTTTTAGAATATCATAGAATATAACATTTAGGCCAAGGGCCATGCGCTGGGACGTATGAGGTCATAGTGCTGGAAATTGGCAATAAGAAGGTTTGAAGGTGTAACAGGAGGAAACCTCAAAGCAGTTGCACTATGATACAATTTTTTGGAGAGGGTGGAAAGTAAAATTGAAGAAATAAAATATGAACGGAAGTACAGTAAAAGGAATGAAAGGGGCTGCAGCTAGGGGCCTAAGGAAGGGACGCTGCAAAGAACCTAGTTTATGACTGCAGTGCACATCACACACTACCCCGAAGGGATTCATAAAAAAAAATTACAATCCACATCTCTGAAAATCAATATAGATTAAAAAATTCTACGTTAGTCGTTCGAAAACGTCAAAGGGTTAATTTACCTTCGTTCAAATACGTGTAAGAGTTAATTGAATTCGAGACTAATAGAGGCAGTCACCCCGATGTTCTTCCAGCAACGTGAATTCGTGGGCACGAATGAGACCAGGGAATTTAAAGGCAAAGAAATGATTTTCTTTGCCTTCTTTAAATTCCGTGTCTCGGTTTCCGCTCGCGAATTGACGTTTTTGGAAGCAGATTGGCCTCAAGCTAACCGAGGTGAATAGTAAGTGTCTTAGTTCTCCTACGAGATTTTATGATATTGTTTTGGACCGAACATAACCATACATTATACACACACGAAATTTAAGTACATAAGTGCTCGAGCTTAACTAAAACACGCTGATATCTTTCTATTTCCTATCTGTCACATACTATTCTGGATGGAATCTAAAAGTTAGGCCAATGAAAGGGAAATTGCGAGTAAATAAGCTTGAGAGGTATAACAGGAGGAAAACTTCAAAAGCATTTCCACTCTGAATCAAATGTAAGCAGAGGGTGGAAAGTAAGATGGAAGAAAAAAATATGAACGGAGATACAGTAAAAGGAACGAGAAGGGGCAGCAGCTATGGGCCGAGGGGACGCTGCCAAAAATATTTTAGTGCGTCCAGTGGAGTGCACTGGCGGCACGATCCCCCCCCTCCCCCCCTTGCGGCGACATATAATATTATGGCATGACACCTCTATATACGTGTATATATATATTATATATATATATATATATATATATATATATATATATATATATATATATATATATATATATATATATATATATATATATATATATATATATATGTGCGTGTGTGTGTGTGTGTGTATATATTGTATATAAATGCATATATAATGATTTATATATCATATAAATCATAAATTGTATTATCATGTAATACACACACACACACACACACACATATATATATATATATAATATATATATATATATATATATATATATATATATGTGTGTGTGTGTGTGTGTGTGTGTGTGTGTGTGTATTATATATATAATATATATATATATATATATTATATATATATATATATATATTATATATATATATATATATACACATTATCATATACACACAAATAAGTGTTAGCCAATGAAACATTAGGTAACCAGTAGCCACTCAGGGTCAAAAGAGTTATTCTAGTCTAGATAGTTAATACGCCGTTGGTAGATATGACATCACTTTCTTCAGGTTGAGGACTGGAGTGTCTTTGATCGTCGAGGAAATTGTCATTCGAGTCCTACTTGAGATGGATGAGGAGGAATGTAAGTAGAGGGTATTAGGGCTGAGTGTTTGATGATATTGTCTGAAGAAGTGAGACGTCGAGTGGTGTTATATTGTGGTGAAGGATTCTAGTCGTCGAGGATGGAAATTGAGGGGTCATAAAGGATTCGAGCCTTCGCAAGTGAGTGTGATCTGATTTTACATTATATATTCAAAAGGAAATTTCTGTTTGTCTGTATGTATGTTGTTTATTTGTTTGTTCGCTATGGACGCCGAGACTATCAAAGCTAAGGCTACCAAATTTTTATTATAGACTCCCCTTCCCCCAAAGAAGGTTTTAGTCAAAATCCAAAATTCGAAAACCATTTCTATGGAGGTACATAATCTTTCTTTTTCATACCCCCTCATTTTTTACAACTTTCGGAGTTAACATCTATGTAAAAGTGTTTCAATGGGTACAAACAGGCGCCCCACAATATGGGGGCCATAAGATACCCTCAGTGGTAAGGGGCCAACTCCCCTTGCAATGGGGCCCGAGGAGGCAAGAGGCCTATGCCCTTTCGACCTACTGATCAGGGGAGAAGGGAGCCGTCGCCTACCTACCCCGACTTGACTGCAAGGCGGGGCACAGCCCACCGCCTTTGGGAATTATTGCCCAAAGAGTCAGGGATGGTCCTACTGCATTCAAATTTGGTACCATGAGTTAACAAGAATACAAACGCAGTTAACAACATCAGAGTTCAACTATAGGCCGAGTACTATCAGGTGCTGTTTAAAGGTGACCGGACGATGAAAATCTTTCGAAAACAACCTGTCGCAATGTTGCGACTGCCGTCGTCAGTTGGCTGGCGGCGCCTGACTGAGCCGTACAGTGACGCAAAGTCACTTGGCTGGGGAGAGGTGTACGTCCACGTCATTCAGAAGTGAATGTGCGTTTGATAACACGTCCAAAGGACGAATTAGCGGCTGCTATTATATATATATATTATTATTATATATATATATATATATATATAATATATATATATATATATATAAAATATATACATCGAGCTACAAATGTCCTTTATTTATATATTATATATATATATATATATATATATATATATATATTACATTAAATATATATATATATTGGCTTAAGTAAGTCACTTTGTAGTAATACTGTACCCTAAGGGCTCTCACAGTATCTAGACATTTTTCACTGATGATATAACGACCCCAACCTCATTGGCAGAGAGGACAGCATGCCTCGTAGAAATTCACGCTTTCATTGTTATTTCAAGATTAATGAACCGAATTCTCCGTTCTACCAGATGTACGGTACTCCTCATAGACCAACCTAGATTTAAGTTTTCCTAACAGTCTGTATTTCTTCTCATGCATATTTTATAAGGAGAAGCAGGTCTTGCAACAGAATCAGACAATTCACATCTCTGGCTGTCAAGAGACCCGGGACAATGAGGAAGACGATGATTTATGATATCATGAGATTTAAACAACAACAAAAATGTTACCCGTCCTACGGGATAAAACTGAGACTGGGACAAAATAGTGGGTACAGCTAGAGGCCGAAGGCAAGTTGAAAATACCCTTTAGTAATGCCTACAGTACACCAGTGAGGTGCACTGACGGCACTAACACCCCACCTCTAGGTGCTGGTCCTTTGGGTACGGCTCTTTTGATAGTCAGCATCATAATTCAGCACAAAATCTTTCGCAGATGACTGTGGTCATCTGCATATAGAACTGTTGTCAGAACAAACTAGAACAGACACACCTGTAAAGCTGCATCGGTAAAAACAATGCCTCTTTTAATCCTTGGTTTTGTTTGTGTGGTGTTTTGACGTTGCATGGAACCAGTGGTTATTCAGCAACGGGACCAACGGCTTTACGTGACTTCCGAACCACGTCGAGAGTGAACTTCTATCGCCAGAAATACACCTCTCCAACCTCTCAGTGGGATGCCCGAGAATTGAATTCGCGGCCACCGACTCCAAGACCAAACTGACCACGCCACTGAGGGGCTCTTTATTCCTTGGTGATGTCTGCCTTGAAAAAAAAAGCTGAAGCCGATCTGAAAAGTAGCAAAACCCTCAGACAGCCTTTGTCGAAACTCCAAAGGGCAAACAGTGGAAGTTGTGGAGGCAAATGAAGTATTGATTCAGAGCACACAAACACTCCATTATTTAAATGGCAAATCGTCAGGAGAGAGCAGAGTTCCCGAGTCTATATGACCTTTGCTATTAAGGCCTTTAGTTAATCGGCATCAAATCAACAGAGCATAATTAATTTACTATTTAATGACATATATTACCGGGTAATTCAATCTTGAAGGCAATTTTTCATGTCGATTCCCATAATCACACGAACATGTACGAACAGGTGAACATCATGATGATGCTAATGAATGGAATGACATGAAACATGGAATTAAGGCCAAAGGCCAAGCGCTGGGGACTTACAAGGTCATTCAGCGCGGAAGGGAAGTTGAGAGTAGAAGAAAGATAATACGAACGGAGGTACAGTAAAAGGAACGAAAGAGGGTTCCATCTAGGGGCCTAAGGAAGGGACGCTGCAAAGAACCTTAAGTAATTGTTTGTTTGTTTGTTTGTATGGTGCTTTTACGTTGCATGGAACCAATGGTTATTCAGCAAATGACCAACAGCTTTACGTGACTTCCGAACCACGTCGAGAGTGAACTTCTATCACCAGAAATACACATCTCTCACTCCTCAATGGAATGGCCGAGAATCGAACCCGCGACCACCGAGGTGGGACGCTAATACCTTACCAACCACGCCGCTGAGGCGCTGAACCTTAAATAATGCCTACAGTGAACCTCATGAGGTGCGCTGACGGCACTCGCCTCCCTATGGAGGCTAACTGTATACAATAAAATATCAAAGACAAGAATCTGTCGGAGTCTACGAAGTAAATGAAGAAAACTTAATCAAATCATCGAGATGGCCAGGAAAAGTTCGGTACATAATCTCTCGAGAGACTTAATCGCTCAGAAGCTTACAAAATTAAAGCTTCCCCAAAAGACTTACGTATAATAATCAAACTTTGCACTTCCCTTTAAGTAAATTTTAAGTAATTTCAAACCTTCATGCAAAGACGCGATGTATTTTTACCCTCATACAATTTCTCCTTGCCTTTTCATAATTTACTTATATTTTCGTCCATTAATTCATGCTAATTTATTTTATTTTATCCTTGTTAATAAGCGAACCTCTTCTTTCTGTATTTCCACTTACCTCCGTACTTCAAGAACACCATAGCTTGAAATTCAGGTCAGTGGGCCCCTGTGGGGTTCCATAAAGGATAGGGTTCATCTATGAATAATATAATAATAATAATAATAATAATAATAATAATAATAATAATAATATAATAATAATAATAATAATAATAATAATAATAATAATAATAATAATAATAATAATAGTGGGCACAATTTCCCGTGTCGAAAATTATGACAATGATTGCAGGTCCACAATAATATCGCATGTGAAGTATAAAGTCTTTAATGGATAATAAAAGCTTTCGAACCTTGTACTAGGTTCATCATCAGTCAAGACTGAAGATCAACCTAGTACAAGGTTCGAAAGCTTTTATTATACATTAAATGATTTATACTTCACATGAGATATTACTGTGGACCTGCAATCAATAATAATAATATCAATAATAATAATATACTAATATAATAATAATAATATTTGGTATAGACATAAAACACAATTATGGGTCAGCTGCAGTCCCTGAATTAATATCATGAATGAGGAGTGCAAACATAAACACAGACACGTAAAGGGAATTTATTGCCAGTTCTTCTTATTTTCTTATTTAATATTCTAAAGCAGGAATTGCCCATATGTTTCCTCAATTATTAAGAATATGACCCCCAAAATTATGTTAAATGTATAGAATTTAGGCCAAAGACCAAGCACTGGGAGCTATGAGGTCATTCAATGCTGAAACGGAAACTGACAGTAAAGGGTTTGAAAGGCACACCAGGAAGAAAACCTAAAGCAGTTGCACTATGAAAGGAGGCACAGTAAAAGGAACGAAACGGGTTGAAGCTAGGGGCCAAAGGGACACTGCGAAGAACTTTAGTAATGCCTACAGTGCATCGCATGGGGTGCACTGACGGTACTACCCACCTAAGGGGATGACCCCCAAATGTCCACGAACCCACATACATGTCATCAGTCAAAATTGACGTGATAGCTGCTCAGATATCTCAAGAAATTTAATTCAACTGAACGCCTAGGACTATAAGACTTGAGTATTATTCTTAATTCACTTTAAGAGTTAAGTATTATTCTTAATTCACTTTAAGACTTAAGTATGATTCTCAATTCACTTTAAGACCTAATTATTATTCTCAATGCACTTTAAGACTTAAGTATGATTCTCAATTCATTTCAAGACTTAAGTATGATTCGCAATTCACTTTAAGACTTAAGTATTAACCTCAATTCACTTTAAGACTGAAGTATTACTCTCAATTCACCAAATATAAAGCCAAAATTATACAGTGGACGTCGTAGAAATATCGAAATACGTAATTAATGCATTTAAGCCATAGCTCGGTATTCATAAGAATATGAAATTTAACCTCCATATCCTATACGAGAGAAATGCTGGAAGAGGGATGGCGGGGGTGAGGGGGGGGGATTTTATCTTTTTCCTTTCTAATTATACATGGCCAGTGGCAGAAGAAATAATATAAATATATATATATATATATATATATATATATATATATATATATATAATTATATATATATATATATATATATAGATATATAAAATATATCGGGAATAACCTCGAGGGGAACTTTTGGGAAGGTTTGAATCATATTTGAAATCTATAATTTTTTTTCCTAAAAAAATTTTTGCGGTCTTTCCCATGTGGATACTCACACGTTGTGTGTGTCTATGCAGGAGTGTACTTATTTCACGTATATATATAGATTTTATTATATATATATATATATTATACATATATATATATATATATATATATATATTATATATATATATCCTATATTATATATATATACATATCATACATAATTTAATTTTATGTATATAAATATATAAATATGTGGTGGCCATAAAGTCTTCGTGCTATCTAAAATATCTGTACTACTTTCGTAACTTCACACGATAAAAATGATTGATAAAAATGAGAAGAAACCTTGATGTGTCCAGCTTCTCAGTTGTTCTGAAGTTTTATTTATTAGTTATCAAATATTTTTCACAATTTCTGAAACTTTACCACGACTCCTTTTTCAAAACTGCCATTGACCCATGGCTCAACTAGAAGAGAAAGTAAACTGCGTTTTTTGGCTGGCTGATCTAAGGAGGTTGACGACCCAGTCCAATAAAAAAAAGTACCACACAGGCATTGCACAGCCAGGTGGGTGAAGAAATTCGAGGAAACAGGTTCTGTCATCAAT
>NC_061101.1:48459666-48477166 GCF_015104395.2 Macrobrachium nipponense
TCTGGTTCATTGCTAACTTTTTAAAATTAAAAGAGAAGAACAAGATTTTAGGATCGTTTACAAAGTTAGGTGGCAGTGGTTTTTGTACTGTGGCATGCCTTTTGTGAGATTAGTGGCAGCTTAAAGAGGCTGTTTTTAGAGTCTGGTTGTGAAAAATGTGTTAGGTTTTCAGTTAATAGATGACAGGGGATAAGAATTATTGAGCCGTTGGTTGTGGTACTGAGAGAAAAAATTCAATTAGCGTCAGCATCTTTGTCTGTCGCGAGACATTGCAAGCAATGGGTTACTCAGTTGGGCCTTGTGAGTGCGCGCTTGCCAAAGTGTTTACTGTTCGAGTATCGAGTCGTCCTTACACATGCGAGTATGTGTGTATTCGCGTGTTTATTCGTGCGCGAGTCGGCAATCCTGTGTTCTTTCATTGACAACGTGATTGATAGATTAATTTTTGCCCTAGTGTTTTTTTCCTCTCTTTCTATGTGTATGAATCATTTTTGGAGTTAAAGAATCATTTCGGTTTACCATTTTTTTTTTCCCATAGGAGCAGAATGTGTTGAGTTTTTTTTTCTTGAAACATGTTTAGAGGCGATGCATATGTATGCATATGAAGGTTTTTCATGCATGCAACTCAGTTCTCGAGGTGCTTGGAGACAGCGCTTGCTCATGCATACGCACTCAGCTATTTTTGAATAGACAGCAAAAGGGAGACTATAGTCGATTCATTAAGGTAGATTCTTGCGCCTGCGAGACGTTGTTTGGCGGCCTCTGATTGGCTGGTAGCGGGAGGCAGGCTGCTCGCTCAGTGGGTCATATTTTCGTTTGTAGCTTAGAAAACTAGCAATATGTTTACATTTCTTCATTTATCTCACGTTTACAAAAGATAGGAAAGTTTTGGTCATACCAAAGGATTCGGTATTAAAATGTACAATTAAATAATCTTTTCCTGAAATCAATAAGTTAAAATACAAAGGAATTACAACGAGTAGAAGTGAAGGAGAAACATTTCATTCTTTATACCTGTTTTTATTCATCATCGGATTTTGCATAATTCATGAGATCAAGATAAAATAAAATCTTGTGCATTAAACAATAAAATCACCCTGAATACGGTGGTGCTTTCAGAATTTTAGATGCGTAATATGTAAAGAGAAAATGAAGAATATGTCTTATTTATGTTGCATTCGTGTTACTCGGTTTTGACATAGTCGAGACACATCGTTGGGTCTGGTCCTCTCAGCTAGAGCCGTTGGCGTGTTGGCAGTTGCCATTGGCGATATGAGAAGTTTCAGTTTCGAGGCATGTATTCACCGAATTATTATGTCATTACATTTTCTATAAATAAATTCATAGAATTCCTATTATGACTTTCGAACATTTTATCAAATATCATATATGTCCGTATTCTGGACATATCTGATAAAAAAAAAAGTAAATAATCAGATGGAAGCATCTGGTATCGTTGGAGGTGTAGGCTGCCGCGGGCGGGCGGGAAATTCAGTCCTGGGAATGAATTTGAAATCTACGGACCTACTTCGCACTCTTCAGCTCATCAATAGTTTTAATGAGGTTGGTTTCAACATATTGTTTCTAATTTTCTTATATGAGTATATTTTCAAACGAAAGAGATATCAGAGACTTAATTGAGTGATATGAAATAATAATCTCAGTGGAGCAATAACAGCAACGAACTAAGCAAGATTTCTTTTTCTTTTCAAGCAGATGTCTCGAGATGACAGCACCATTCGTCGCACCGTTTCCAGATTTGCAAGTCAAGCTCGCAACATTATAATGAATGTTCATCGTTACTTCAGCTCACAGTGGGGAGCAGACTTCAAGAAATGAAGTATTTGAGAAGACCGCCAAAGCTACAGGAGTGCCAACCAACACAGTGAAAAAAATCAAGCGACAGTCATCTGAGTGTGGTAACGTCCCCTTCGCTTCACCTGTATATCCCAGGAAGAGGATCCGAGTGAAGGACAAGGTGGATAGTTTTTGAAAATGAGTGTATTCGGAAGGAGATTTTGTCTTTTTACGAGAGAGGAGAGCTCCCAACGTTAGATCCGCCCTACTGGGAAAACAGTGAAGGAAGACCCGGTAAAGTTTAATGGTGGAAGAACAACGTTATGGAAAAATTGTGAGAGGGCTTGGATTCCGGTACAAAAAAGTGACGAGTGGAAGAGCAATTTTAATGGAACGTGATGATATAGTGGCAGCGAGAACTGAATACCTACGGTTAATTGAAAAGAATAGGAATTGTAGTCCAACTGAACGTAAACCTGAAGTATTCCTGGATGAAACTTGGATAAACCAAAATGAATGTGTACGTCAGTGTTGGACAAACGGGTGAAGGCGAAATAGGACCCAAACTTAAGACTGGAAAGGGGTCAAGATTTATTGTTGTGCACGCGGGGAGTGAAAGGGGTTTGTCAAAGATGCGCTATTGTTGCTTAGGTCAAAAAATGGTGCCAAAGGGGACTACCATGATTCCATGGACCATGAAAGGTTTTTAAAGTGGTTAAGGAACAACTATTGCCTAATATAGAGATAGATCTCTAATCATAATGGACAATGCTCCCTACCATAGCAAAATAGAAAATAAAGTGCAACAACCAGCAACAGAAAAAGTGAGTTCATAGAGTGGCTTTCGTTCTAATAACGTCACCCACGACCCATCAGCAACAAAGCCAAGAAAATTGCTGCAGATTGCCAAGTGTCCACAAAGAAAAACAGAGGTATGTGATAGATGAGATAGCCCGTGCAAATGGTCATGATGTGCTCAGACTGCCACCATATATTGTCAGTTTCACCCCATAGAACTTATATGGGCTCAAATAAAGGGGGATATCAGAAAAAAATAACTCTAATGCAAATCAATCTTTGAAAATGCTTTGAGCAGCTTACGAGACTGGCGATAGACAAAGTTACAACAGAAGACTGGAAGAAATTGTTTTCACCACGTTAAGAAATTAGAAGATGATTATAGGAGGAAAGATGTTGCTAGAGAGCATATGTTTGAAAGTTTTGTTATTGACATTGGAGATGACGAAACTGACAGTGATGATATTGATATTAGGGAGGATGACACTGACAGTTATGATATATATCAATGATTTTCCATTATTTTTTTTTAAAGTTGAAGACCTAACGGTGTTTTTCTATAGTTTTCCATTTTTAGATAGGCAATTCATAACTACAGTATTATCTATGATGTTTCCTTTTTTTTTAATATTTAATGGTCATAACAATGTACATATCTGTTCATAAATTCTTTTTATTTTGGTTTTAATAGAAAAGGGGATATCAATGTATCGTTATAATTTCCCATTTCCCTTCTTTTTGTTCCAATAGGTAATGACATGACTATGTATATATGTATGATTTTCCTTATTTATTTTTTTAAATAATGATGACGTAAGAAAATTTTTTGTAAAATTTTAATTTCTTTTTGTTCATATCGATAGCCTAATGACATACCAATGTATGACTTTTCTTTTGTTTATGACATAATATATCTGCATGAATTTTCCATTTTTATTTGTAAAAAAGGATGATGATATAAACAGTCTTTCTGATAGTCTCATTATCCTACATGTACTATATATATATATATATATATATATATATATATATATATATATTTTTTATATATATATATATATATATATATATATATATCAATTATGCAGGGCTGTGGGAACGGTTACGGGAGCTATTCTAACTCAGGTATGAATTAAGTGATTCAAGTATAATCAACTACCTCAGGAGAAAACTAAGCAAATTTTTCCTAAACATTGTTGCAGACATGTTGTCAAGTGTAACCATGTATATAAAGGAGATAAACATTCTGGTGTAAGAGTAACTCAAGCAATTCTGAAAAAGACAGTATATTATATTCGGTTACATCGTCAACAAATTTATGGTAAGAAAAAATAACATTTGTACTTTTGTTTATTGAGTGAACATATGAAAACCATAAGCTTTTGATTTTATTGGCCAGAGAAACAAGTTCTGTTATTTATCAGTGAGCCTCATAAAGCATGTACATTTCTCACTTAGACTAAATTGAAACCAACACCCAGATGCATCCATCTGATTATTTACTTTCCTTTATCAGATGTGTCCAGAAATACGGACATATATAATATTTTAGTAAAAATGTTCGAAAGTCATAATGGGAATTCTATGCTTTATTTATAGAAAATGTAATGACATAATAATTCGGTAAATACAGTCTCGAAACTGCAAACTTCTCATATCGCCAATTGGCAACTGACAAACACCACCAACACTCTAGCTGAGAGGACCAGCCCTCGATATCTTGCGTCCCTCGGCACTACTGTCAAACCGAGTCAAGCACGGATGCAACATAAGACATATTCTTCATTTTCTCTTTACATATTACACGCATTTAAAATCTGAAAGCACCACCGTATTCAGGGTGATTTTATTGTTTGAAAACACAAGATTTCATTTTATCTTGATCTCGTGAATTATGCAAAATCCGATGATGAATAAAAACAGGTATAAAGAATGAAAAGTTTCTCCCTTCACTCTACTCGTAATTCCTTTGTATTTTTTTAACTTATTGATTTCAGGGAAAGATTCATTAATTGTACATTTAATACTGAATCCTTTGGTATGACCAAAACTTTCCTATCTTTTGTAAAACGTGAGATAAATGAAGAAATGTAAACATATTGCTAGTTTTCTAAGCTACAAACGAAAATATGACCCACTGAGCGAGCAGTCTGCCTCCCGCTACCAGCCAATCAGAGGCCGCCAAACAAACGTCTCGTAGGCGCAAGAATCTACCTTAAATGAATCGACTATAGTGTCTTCCACGTTAGAGTGATTTATTCCTTTTTTTTCTTTGTGCTGGGGTTGTGGGGGTCAGTTTGGCCTTGAAAGGAAAGATCATTGCCATGCCATATCAGCTGATAGCCACTGAGGGATGATATGCCCATAGGGTTTCTTTTAGAATGATTTTTGTTCTTTCTTTTGAGTAAAGAGAAAATGCATATGAATGTGGTGCAAGTTTTCCTTGCGCTTTGGAGAATGCCTTTATGCAATGATAGAGGGCATGATTATAACTGGGGATACAAAG
Organism: Macrobrachium nipponense; assembly: GCF_015104395.2. NCBI lineage: Eukaryota > Metazoa > Arthropoda > Malacostraca > Decapoda > Palaemonidae > Macrobrachium > Macrobrachium nipponense. The sequence goes on from NC_061101.1 coordinate 48,464,768, forward strand.
ATTATTTTATAATGGGGATGTGTTTGGGATATGGAGACCGAGTTATGGGGGAATGGCAATATTAAGGCCCTTACTGGTGATACTGGAGATATTTTACGGAGATATTTACGGAGATATTTAATGGAGAATTATTTACGGGGAGATATTTGAGTGGAATTATTACGGAGAATTATTACTGGAGATATTTATGGGGGTTCTGTTGGAGTTCATGGTGATAATAATTTTGGGGAATGTGACAATGATTTATGGGTGGTGATAACAATTTGGTGAATTTGGTGAGTTTGGTGATAATGGTGAGATTGGTGAATTTTGGTGAATTTGGTGATATTGGTGATACGGGCGAGTACTGATATTGGTGTTATTTCTGATACTAACATGGGTGTTTGTAATGATATTAAGGGTGATGATGTTTGTGAATATGGGGAAGTCTTTGTTTAGACACTTTGGATTTGGAGTTTTGTTGTTAATGATTTATGGCACACTGATGATTTTTTTTTTTTCTAGAATTTCCTGGGCATTTTATTTGCAAAATTTTTGCCCTTCTCAGCAGTTATGCTAAACAGAGTTTATAGTTTTTTACTGTAACATTCAGTTATTTTACTGGAGAATTGGAGATATAATATTTTGGCCATGTGATATTTTATTTTTTTTGGAGATAGTCCATAGTTTAGGCCTATGGTGGTAAGAGCTATGTTTTGTTCAATTATTTTTGCAGTAATTTTTGTGCAAATGGAAACCCTTGTGAGAAAGACATGTGACAATGTTTTGAGTGTATCAGCTAGATGCTTTGAGTGCATTTTTCGGGGACAGAGTTTAATTTTTTACCCTGCTTGGAGGTGTAATAATATTTTTTGGAGACTTGTTTTTATTCCATATGTGGTTATTGGTGAAATAGAAGGGAATATGGTGATGGGTGGATGCTAGTGAAATGGAGGGGAATATTTTATCGAGGGGTATTGGGGTTCTTTCGGAGTTGTGACCAATGGAGGCGAGTGGCATTACTGCGTTGCAGTTTTATGAGTCCCTATGGAGATGTATTTTATATTTTATGTTTACTGTGGTTTATCCCGAATAGGTGATAATTTGTTTTATATACTTGGAACTGCATCATGGGGGAGTTATGTCTTTGAAGACAATTTTTGGGCACCTTGATGATCTCCTGGAGATAATTTTGTGAAATGTGATTTTATGGTGTCAGTATAGAATTTTTGGGGCTTTTTGGAGAATACTGGTTTCTGATGTTGCAAATCTGACTAGACAAATCTATACTGCAGTTCGAGCACCTGATGTGTTCACAGGTGCATTTTTGCTGATTATGCCATGATGAGTCTGGTTGCTGACTTTCTTCCTTTGGAGTTGATTACTCGGAGATTTGCACTATTCTGGAAATGTTGACTATGGCATTCCACAGAGATGTACCTATGTAAGGGGGTTGTTTTCCGTTCGTTTCTAGCCGATGAGATATGTTGCGATAGCAAATTCCGTAACGATACATGTTGCATTTATGAGGGAAAAGTTGGATTATGTATATTATATATATTATGTGCACTCTGTAATGGGAAAGTTCACTTATTGTTGTAGTTATTATTTTTTTTTCTTTTTTTTCTTTTCCTACGAGATTTGTCGTAATTGGGGTTAAGCTTTAAATAGCATTTCCATTTTAGACAGGAGATATAATTTGTCAGGGTATGTGAATTAGATGGAAGGGTGTTTAGCATTAATATTCCATGGAGATTAATTATATAAACAGTAAAAGGGGTTTTGCTGTTAGACAGTAAAGGGTTTTCACTGATTTTGTGGGTTACTGAAATATCAGAGCCTGAGAGAACATTTTTGGTGATAATTTGGGGCTGTGTTTGATAAGTTTTTTTTCGGGCTTATTATTATTTTTTTTTTATAATTATGAGTAATGTGAGTTTAAATGTGATGACAGTAGTCCATAGAGTTGGTGTGTGCTAACTTGTATGGGGTTGGCGACCTTTTTTTTTTTATATTATTGGAAAATTAGATTGGTAAATTTAATATTTTCTTTACGGGGTTATAATAGTGATTTGTGATTTAGCGATCTTATGAAGTTCCTTCACGAGTTGTAGTAAGAAATTAGTTCAGTGGTCATATTAGTGGTTATATTAATGGGGTTAGTTGGAAAACGTTCAGTTGGTATTTCTTAGAATTTTTTGAGGTCATTATTTGACAGATGTATGTCTAGGGTTAATTTTTCTTTGATTGACCGATTACACGACTGACATACTGAAACACCATAAACATCGTTCCCCTACGCCCAGCAAGACGTCCATCAACTACTGCATCTACGGGGTTTTACAGCGCTTTTGGACTACAGAAATCGTCAGTTGTCTTCCACGGGGAGACGTTTTGCCTTTTTACAGCGTGTTTCACGTGTCTGTGCAGCTGCCAGACCAATCACATACTCGGGAGAATCGAAAGTTCAAGATGAGCAGAATTTTTTACAACCAATTGTTATTATAGCCCATATGCAGGCTGTTGAAAATAATGTGTGATAGACATTGTACTGCCAAAGACGTGCAGTTATTTTTATTATGGTGTTTAATGAGCCAGCCAATGTTTTTTTATCTGTATAAGCTGTTTTATGTGAGCTATGGCTAGGCAGGTGCTAGCAATTCTAGGTGGCCGAGCATCTGTTATACAAAAGAGGGCTATAATTAATAATATGTTTAATATACCGTTGTAAGGTGATGTACTGTGACTTTCTTAGAATGTGGAGTCATCATTTAACTTCCCTTAGAGACAGTGCTAGAGTGACAAGCCTTGGAATGCTAATGCATCCTTCTTCAGGTGTGTGATATCAAAGTGGTTGCGTGTGTGCAGATCAGCGATATGTCCTGTTGCTACGGGCGATCGCCAAGATTACTTATGAATCTAGTTCTAGGCAGTTCTTGGGTGTGGACAATGTGTGTGAGTTCGTACGTGCGTGCGAGCTTTTCCCTACATATGTACAAGAGAGGCTAAAGCCAAGATGGCTTTTTCGAACAGTATCTTTGTTATAAAGTGATTGTGATTACTGTATTGAATGGGTAAGCATATTTATTTTGGCCAAGATGTGGCTGGATTGTATTTGAATATTTATTTCAAAGATGTTCTATTTCATATGATCTTTGATTTTAATCTTGTGCTTATCGAGGTGTTCTCCTGTCTTCTAACAGGCGGTTCTGGAGAAAGGGAATTGGGGATTGTCTGGAGAAAGGGGAACTGACTTAATTAATATGTCATGGTGTTACCGTAGAGACTGTTGTGACTTTTCCAGTTTCATGACTAAACTGATGTTGGTTATTTTGGGGAATATGGAATTGGCTATTTGAGTTCAATCATTCATTTAATCTTTTTGTTAAGAACCTGGGTTTATTTAGCTAATGCTTTGTTCTTAAATAAACGTTATTTTTTTATAAGCTCACATGTCTATTTGATGGCCTTAGATAATGGAGGGGGATGTGTGTTGCGGGGAGAGAGGAGAGAAGAGAGAGAGAGAGAGAGAGAGAGAGAGAGAGAGAGAGAGAGAGAGAGAGAGAGGAGGGGGGGGGGGGGGGGGGGGGGGGGGGGGGGGGGGGGGTGTGCTTGCCAGTAAATAGAAGACCGAGATTTTAGGATCTTGTTTATTATATATATATATTATTATATATATATATATATATATATATATATATCATAAACATAACTATCTTACCTTCAGGTTCTCTGTAACTCCTCTTGAATCTTGGTTTCCAGAACCATTTAGGGGAACCAACTAGTGCACGCACCTGAGGACTGGGCGCATCTGTTCCCGAAAGCACACACATGCAAGGAAAACAAACAAATAAGCATGCATAAAAAGCATATATTAGGGCGTCTTAACATGCTTGCCCAAACACACACACATAAAGTCATACACATTTCAGAATATTTTAAAAAAGTGCATTTAGAAATAATATTTTATTAACACCAAACGCGCACTGAAAAATATTTCTATTATATGCAATTCTACAAACCACAAGATTAATTTATAAAATGTTCATTTAAAAATAACATTTTAATTATGCAAAATGAATTCTACAAACCATAAAATTAGTTTTTAAAATGCATTTCAAAACATTTCAACTATACAAAATGAATTCTACAAACCTTAAGATTAATTTTCAAAATCATTTAAAAATATTTCAATTATACAAAATGAATTCTACAAACCATAAGATTCATTTTGAAAATAATCTAAAAATATTTCAATTATACAAAATGACTTCTACAAACCATAAGATTCATTTTGAAAATAATCTAAATATAATTTCTATTATACAAAATGAATTCTACAAACCATAAGATTCATTTTTAAAACGTGCATTTGGAAACAATATTTCAGTTCTGCAAAGTGAATCTCACAAACCAAAGATAAAAAAAAAAGTTAAGTTGCTGCCAAGGTGGTTTAAATCTGCATGCAAAAAAAGAAGAAGAAAAAATGTGAAACAATGAAGTTGAAAGAAAAGTTTTAAAAATCTAACATCATACTAATTTGAAAAGGCTTAGATAATCTTAGCAAATTCATTCTCTGAGCGACCAGCTTCTTAAAAATCATCAAAGAAACCGCTACCTTAGGAGGCAGATTTAGTTCAGTACAAATACTACAGATTCTACTACTTTCGAAAATCAAATGGTAATCTATTATTATCTACTGAAATGCTCTTAAAGGGCAATGTTCTAATGCATGGCTGCATATTCTAAGGATACTTCTATGTACTACATAAAAAAACTTTGATTTTTTATTTACATGAGAAAATATCTGACACTTATACTCACGCTGAGACTTCCACAACAAATTGCAATCTCCATAAAGACTTCTTATTCTGTCCTCCATCAAAACCAGATACAAACTTTTAGAATATTTGATATTTCTTGATCTTCAGTTCTATGCATAAATGTGACTGAACCATGTGCGTTTGGAAGCAATTATCATGATCAAATATTTAATTTCCTTTTCATAAAATGAAATAATATAGGTATGTCTACAACTAAAAAATAGCAGGGCAGCAATTTTTAAATAAAAATTTTTTAAAACATACCCATCAGCCAATTTACTTATGGTATTAATGGACTTTTACACATGTTTACAGGCTAATGTGGCATCACAGCTAGTAAAGAAAACGGATAAGCTACCTTGAGAAATGGTATTTGTAGTAACAATAGAACATTCAATAAGCACAGGAAAGGAATTTGATCTCAGAAAGGTTTTGTTACCCTGCCCGCAGGAAAGGCAAGTCTTACCTGCTTCTTACTGCCCAGAGATAAAACCTCTCTTACTTCTCATTTTTCTTTGTAGAGATGATAGAGATTCCGAGATGCTGAACTGGACTTTACTGTTTATGTTATTCTCACAAAAAACTCAGTTGAACTGAATTTCATTGAGAGATGGTTGAACTGAATATAGAATTTAGGCCAAAGGCCAAGAACTGGGACTTTGAGGTCATACAGGCCGAATTGAATATAGAAGTTAGACCAGAGGCCAAGCACTGTGACTTACAAGGTCATTCATAGCCGAAACGAAAATTGACAGTAAATCAATTGTTAGAGGGTGGAAAGTAAGATGGAGGAAAGAGAATATGAAAGGAGGTACAGTAAAAGGAATGAAATGGGTTGCAACTAGGGACCGAAGGCACGCTGCAAAGAACCTTCTTCAGTAAATGCCTACCGTGCACCGCATGAAGTGAACTGATGGCACTAACCCCCTACGGAAGCTGGGATATGGCGTTCTTGCTCCTCCCATATCAAGATTTTTAGCAAAAAGCTTAACATTTTCGGGGGAGGATTCAGAAGCACGAGAGCAAGAGATGGGAGCTCTAGATCAAGGATCCTTAACAAGGGGTATCCATACCCTCCCTCTGGGGGTATGAGAACCACGTGTTGGGGGTATGGGACTTGATCTCTGGAAATTTGCGTATATTTGATTTTAACGTGTGAATGTATACTTGGATACATTTTGTAAATAAATAACAATATAAAACTATAAATGCTTTTGATTTTCTTTATGTTCTATTCCTAGCCACTCATACTTTAAGTACGTATTAAACTAAGTGCATCATCAAGTTATATTCGTTCCTTTTACTTCACCTCCTTCCATATTCTCTTTCTTCATCTTACTTTCCTCAACCCTCTCCCAACACTTGATTCATAGTGCAACTGCGATTTCTTCCTCCTGTTACGCCTTTCAAACCTTTTACTGTCAATTTCTATTTCATCGCTGAATGACCTCACAGGTCCCTTTGCTTGGCATCTCGTCTAAATTCTATATTCATTAAGTTATACCGTCAACTAACAGGGCTGAAGTGGACTTCAGCAAAAGGAGTAAGGAACCCGAGCAATTCTCTTGGGGTTTTGAGTCATCAAAAGGTTGAGAACCTCTGCTCTAGATCAAAGGTTCTTCCTCCACTCCTTTCTACAGAAAAAAGAGTTTGAAGCAACTTCTAGCTTTTTCAAGGATCTGGTTACACAGGCAACTAACGTGGTCCTTATAATGGTGATGATAGCCTTAGTTGCCATTTTTCTCGCTCTGAACCACCGGTAACTTAAGATCATTATTATTATCAGTTGTTACAAGATTGGCAACCAATATTCAACGTCATGTGAAACTCTTCAGGTCATGTGACCCTTATGAAACATACCTACTACTGTCTTACTTGATTTTACTTCAGTGGTATATAAAACCTAGCGTTCCCTTATTCCCAAGAAAAGAATTTTAACAATGTTTATGATTAGTGAGGTTCCCTTTCAAAAGCGCTTCAGAAGCTGTGGCGGCATCTTTCAATAACAAATGCTTATGAAAATCTATAAATCGTATCCTTCTCACTCTTTTCTTATATAGAAAAATTAATCAATGCATTTAACAGTATAATACCAACGACTGCATATATTCTTTCAACTGAATAGAAGGATATTCACTAACAGAAGACAGAAACTAGTCATGCGTTTAACTGTATAAAAGCAACAACAATATATATTTTTTCTTAAGCGAATAGAAGAATATTCACAAACAGAAAATAGAAACTAGTCATACGATTAACTGTTTAACAGTAACTACGTATTTTTTAAGCAAATAGAAGGACATTCACCAACAGAAAATAGGAACTAGCCTCAACTGTCCTAGGAGAAACATTGTTCATGGGTTCCTTACATTGAAATCTTAGACAACATGGGATAATGGTAATACTTCATACCATCATAGAATGTAATGGAATGGAATGGAATATACAGTATAGGACAAAGGCCAAACACTGGGACCTATAAGGTCATTCGGCGCTGGAAAGGGAAACTGAGAGTAGGTAGGTCTGAAAGTTGTACAAAGAGGAAAACCTCAAAGCAGTTGCAATTTGAAATCATTGCTAGCAGAGGGAGGATAGCAAGATGGAAGAAAAAGAATATGAATGGAGGTACAGTAAAAGTAACGAAAGAGCTTGTATCTAGGGGCCTAAGGAAGAGACATTGCAAATACCTTTAGTAATGCCTACAGTGTACCCCGTGAGGCGCAATGACGGCCGCATAACGAGCGATCAGCCTGAGTAGTACAAATGTTGCAACGTTCTCACCCGGGCGACAAAAACAGATCCCTGACTTTAGTAATAATAATATAATTGACTTACTATAGCTCGGGTTTTCTTGAAACTTCCACATTCTTTTCCAGACGCCCAGCTTCCGAAAAAAAGAAAAAAAAATCCTACAGGACTCCAGGCGAGGAGGCTGGAATCCTAATCGCAAGCCCCAGAAGGATATCGATTCCCAGGACACCAAAACACAGGGACACTGAACCAGGAAGTGCCTCTGAGCCAACTGGACTACACGACATCCAAGAATTGGCTCGTCATCACCAGCTATGAAGTACTCGCGTGTAAGGAAAGTGCGCCTCATTCATAAACGGGATAGAACCGTCTCCCATAGCCTGGGTTTATTGAGAAGATATGTCGACTTCAGGGCAATGGCCAAGCGCTGGGACCTCAAATGAGGTCATTCAACGCAAACTGAAATTGGAAGTAGGAAGGTTTGATAAGTGAAACAGGAGGAAAACTTCAAATCAATTGCATTGTTGATTTGAGTTGAATATAGAATTTAGGCCAAAGGCCAAGCACTGGGACCTATGAGGTCATTCAGAGCTGAAATGAAATTGACAATAAAAGGCTTGAAAGGTGCAACAGGAGGAAAACCTCGCAGTTGCACTATGAATTAACTGTTAGGAGAGGGTGGAAAGTAATATGGAAGAAAGATAATATGAAAGGAGGTACATTAAAAGGAACGCAAAGTGGTTGCAGCTAAAGGCCGAAGGCACGCTGCAAAGAACCTTAAGTAATGCCTACAGTGCGCTGCATGAGGTGCACTGACGGCAATACCCCACACTTACGGGGGCCTGGGTATTTGACCAAGTTCCTAAGTTTGCAAGTTGCGTCACCACCTTCCAGCGCTGCCGCTTTTCGTCACAAACTGACCTGGTGATGCCAAGGTAAAAATCATTTCACAAAAGGGGTAACGTCTGCTAATAAGTATTATAACTTGGCCTTTGTTCTCCTAAATTGTCTGCACGCAACATATATGTCGGCAAAAAATATACATTTGAAAATTATCCCAATGAAGGGTAAGCATCATTTCACAAAAGGGATAATGTCTCATTTGGAGAAGTAATAAAACTCGGCCTTTGTTTTGCTACTTGTGCGCACGCGCATATGTTAAGCAACATAAAAATAAATCTCATTAACATTCCCCTAATTTTGAAATGTAGAAAAAGTATATCTTAGTTTTACCAGACCACTGAGCTGATTAACAGCTCTCCTAAGGCTGGCCCGAAGGATTAGATATTTTTACGTAACTAGGAACCAATTGGATACCTAGCAACAGGACCTACAGCTTATTGTGGGATCCAAACCACATTACATCGAGAAATAAATTTCTATCACCAGAAATAAATTTCTCTGGTTCCGCGTTGGCCGACGAGCAGAGAATCGAACTCAGGACCACCGGATTGGTAGCCGAGCGCGAAATCGACTCGGCCAACGAGGAGCTTTTTGAAATGTAGAACACTCCATAAATTGCCAAAGCTAAATTGATCCTTTGTGCTTATATACTTCGACCCAACAAAATCTTATTCATATTCCTCTATATTCTAGTTCCTCTTTGGACGAGTGGTTTACGAGCTCACCTACGGATTCGGTAGTCGGGAGTTCGACTCCCTGCTCTGCCAACGCGGAATCAGAGGAATCTATTTCTGTTAATTACAAATTCATTTCTCGATGTAATGTGGTTCGGATCCCACAATAAGCTGTCGGTCCCGCTGCTATGTAACCAATTAGTTCCTAGTTACGTAAAAATATCTAATCCTTCGGGCCAGCAGCCCTAGGAGAGCTGTTCATTAGCTCAGTGGTCTGTTTGTTTGTATGGTGCTTTTACGTTGCATGAAACCAGTGGTTATTCAGCAACGGAACCAACGGCTTTACGTGACTTCCGAACCACGTCGAGAGTGAACTTCTATCACCAGAAATACACATCTCTCACTCCTCAATGGAATGGCCGAGAATCGAACCCGCGACCACAGAGGTGGGACGCTAATACCATACCAACCACGTCGCTGAGGTCTGGTTAAACAAAGATGCACCTTTCCTCTATATTCTAAAATGCAGAACAGTACAAACACTGTCAAAACTAATGGGTTCTTCTTGTTTATACACTTCCACTACAAGTACAAGACTGTGCACCGTAAATATAGGTAAAATTACCTTTTGTACAGTGCGTATTTTCACATCATTTGCTAAAATTCCACATAATTCTGCAGAAATAACAGACATTGCAGGGAATAGGTCCCTCTGAAATTAAACTTCCTACTATACACATGATATCCAGTGCCACAACTGGATTTAGTCATATGTAAAGATAAATGTTCTATCTTTATGCTCTTCAGCATTTTCCATAAAGATAACACGAACTTCCTCTTCAATCAAATTATTTCCATCACCACTCAGCACAGCCAGTGAATCTAAAATTATCTCTTTTATTTTATTTTATTTAAAAGGAAATTTGATATAACATAATAGGAGATAACAATATACAAGATATTGGGATTATAATATTACACTATGGCACAGTTCTACACGAGTGCAATCATGGAAGCATTTCATACGCATGCAAGTGTTACGGATAGAATACAAAATTTAGGCCAAATGTCAAACGCTGAGACCTATGAGGTCATTCAGCACTGAAACGGAAACTGACATTGAAAAGGTCTGATATGCAAGGCGTGACAGGAGGAAAACCTCAAAGCTGTTGCACTACGAATCCATAGTTAGGAGAGGGTGAGTGAAAGATGGAAGAAAGAGAATATGAACGGAGGTACAGTCAAAGGAATGAAAGTAATGTCTACAGTGCACAGCATGAGGTGCACTGACGGCACTAACCCCCTACGGGAACAAGTGTTAAGGAAAACCTGGAGCAGAGCTTCAACATTTTATGAAAATGACAATATTCTTCTAACAAACTGAATAATCTAAATAAATAAAAAGAACTTCAAGAATTATATAAAGGTATTAGCTCTAGCGTTATGGAGTTTAATCTTTAAAGAGGAACATCTAATCCTACTACAATCTTGAAGTTTAGCAAGGCAACAAACAGGCGGATTTAAGACCATAAAAAGAGAATACGGAAAATCAAAAAAGTTCTGGATTCTGAAAAATCTCTTTGCTTTTCACATCTACAGAAAATGAAACCTGTCCCAAGTCTTAAACAATATATGTACTTTTCAAATCTACAAAAAAAAAATTTACCTGCTCTTTGTCTTAAGATATCTATTTACTTTTCAAATCTACAAAAAAAGAAACTTGTTTTAAGTCTTTAAAAAAATCTATGTACTTTTCAAATCTACAAAAAAAGAAACTTGTTCTAAGTCTTTAAAAAAATCTATGTACTTTTCAAATCTACAAAAAAAAGAAACTTGTTCTAAGTCTTCAAAAAAAATCTATGTACTTTTCAAATCTACAAAAAAGAAACATGTTCTAAGTCTTTAAAAACAGTCTATGTACTTTTCAAATCTGCCAAAAATAAAACCTGCTCTAAGTCTAAAACAATATCTATGTACTTTTCAAATCTACAAAAAACCTGTTGTAAGTCTTAAAAAACTATGTACTTTTCAAATCTACAAAAAAAAACCTGTTCTAAGTCTTACACAATCTATGTACATTTCAAATCTACAAAAAAAGAAACCTGTCCCAAGTCTTAAACAATCTATGTACTTTTCAAATCTGCAAGAAAAATAAAACCTGTTCTAACTCTTAAGAATTCTATGTACTTTTCAAATCCATAAAAAAGAAACCTGTTCTATGTATTAGAAAAATCTATGTACTTTTCAAATCTACAAAAGATGAAACATGTCCCAAGTCTTAAACGATCTATGTACTTTTCAAATCTACAAAAAAAAGAAACTGGTTCTATGTCTTAAGAAATCTATGTACTTTTCAAATCTACAAAAAAAACCTGTTCTAAGTCTTAAAAAAATCTATGTAGCTACTTTTCAAATCTACAAAAAATGAAACCTTTTCTAAGTCTTACAAAATCTATGTACTTTCACATCTAAAAATAAATAAATATATAAATAAATACATAACCCTGTTCTAATTCTTTAAAAATCTATGTACTTTTCAAATCTACAAAAAAAATGAAACATGTTCTACGTCTGAATCTATTTACCTTTCAAATCTACAGAAAATGAAACCTGTTCTAAGTGTGAAAAATAAAGTCTATTTATTCTTCAAGTCTACTTGACACAGGAATTGTGATCTTCTAATGGCAGTGTTCACCTCTTGTGACTCCGAGTAAGCGAATTCTAAGGACGAATTTCACATTGGGGCACAACTTACCTTCCCTGCTGGGTCTCTTGACTCTGGGTCGTGGCAATCTTTTAGGTGACCCCACCAGGGCACGCACGTTGGGTGTCAGGCCATCTGGAGTCAGGAGGTCAAGTAAAGGTCAATAAACTCACAATGGACGTTTGATCAAAGAAACACAAACACTACCAACTTCTACCGAATTCATCACATGGCCAAAATATGATCATAGTAATGACTATGTGTAATAGAAATTTACAATTATATAGTAAACTGTATTATGTAAAAGGCAAAAGCAAAGGCTTTCGATTTAGGTAAAATTATTAGAAATAATTGTTCTGTCCTTGTTTAACATGCACTTTTTTTATTGTTTACATTTTCATTCTAATAAATAAATCATAAATATCCTATCCTAAAATTCCTGTATATTTAAACCCAACGCGAAATGCCACCGCCCCCACCCCCCCCCCCCCAACCCCCCCCCCCCCCCCAACAAGAACAACAACAAAAAAACAACAAAGTAGTTTGTAGGATATTTAGGTGTTCG
>NC_061101.1:48482166-48514666 GCF_015104395.2 Macrobrachium nipponense
ATCACTTCCCCAGAGACTAAATACAACACAAACGGTCAGTTAGGTATGGACAACAGAACTCGGCTATTTCAACCATATAAATGAACATAACCATAGAATAAACTGGAATTTGTCACGTGTAATTTATAGCAGCAACTGCCGGTACAAGAGTCAAATGATGGAATCGGCCTTAATAAAAGAGAGGCAGGTAATGACATCTCAAAAGAAGCATGGATTTTAGATACAATCGACAAGGTTGGTTAAGAAGATTAAAGGAAGATTATCAGCAGGGGTGACCTAAATTGGCTTGCCTGTGGATGGACCTCTTGGTATAAATACCACCTTTTCTGTAAACTTTTCTCATTCATCACCTGAAGAGGGAGACAGTAGCCTCTGAAATATAGTACTTTTCTCTCTATATTTTGGTGTTTTTATGGGCTCCTTTTATTAGATGGGATTCTGTTGTTACAGAACATTTTTTACCAGTCATATATATATATATATATATATATATTATATATATATATATATATATATATATATATATATATATATATATATATATATATATATAATGTACTGGTTATTTTACCAGATACACATTTAATTGTAATAGCTACAATGCCCTCTTAACTTCTCAAATTCTCTGCCCTTTTTTTGGAGTATCCAAAAAATCACAAAGAATTTGAGAAGTTAAGAGGATTTTGTGGCTATTACAATCACACACACACACCCCCATATATATATATATAATATTAATATATAATAATATTATATATATATATATATTATATATAATATAATATTAATTTATAAATACAATATAATGTTAACATTACATATACACATATACACAATTATATATAAACATATATAAAATAAATCCTGAACCCTGTCTGGGACGAAAATTCCTGAGACGTACGCTACAATTGCACCGCCCCCAGTTCTGTTTGCCATGCCCCTAAGTCAGGTTAGGTTATCCCACAATAAGAATTTGAGTGTGGGAAAGATAATGAGATTATTTTCAAGGAAATTCTGTGGTTAGTTTTTGAGATATGGCGTTCATTTTTTTTTTTTTTTAAGGGAAAGGTCGGGAAAAAAAAAAAAGGTCTCGGTACCCGGTTACATCTCCCAATTGTAACCGAGTCGCAGAACCTCCACGAAAAAAGCGGGAGGCCATATCTTAAAAACTAACCATAGAATCTTAAAAATAATTCCAATTGTTTCCCACACCCAAATTGACTTCTAAACTAACTTAACCTAAACCTAGAGGCATGGCTTAAAAAGCTGGGCTGGTGCAATACTAGTATATACATCATCCCGGGAATCTGCTTCGAGGAGGAAGATGAGAAAGTAGCAAAAGCTAAGCAGCAGCAGGACGTGTGTGACGTTCAGTGACGTCGGTACGTCTCCTTTAAGGGAGCATTCACTGGATATTTTTGAATGTTTACATCGCGAGACGCCAAAAGCAACCCTCAGCCCCCCACACCCCCAACGGGGGTTGCGAGTCACTAGCCTTTTTTATATATATATTTTCAAAAAAATGTTCATTTCTCAACTTACTTCCTTTCTCGTTCCGACATGACATTGCGGATAAAGTCTTGTGTTCTTAAAAGTGTTCTGCTGTTATATATCGTGTTACTGACAGAGTTGAAAAGCACAGAATAGAGAATGTAGGCCAAAGAACAATGGCTGGGACCTACGATGTCATTCAGCGCTGAAACGGGAATTGAAAGTACAAAGTTCTGAAAGGCTTAACAGTTGGAAAATCTCGTAGTTGCCCCATGAAACAATTGTTAGGAGAGGATGGATAGCAAGTTGAAAGAATGGGAATATGAACGGAGGTACAGTAAAAATAAACGAAAGGGGTCGCAGCTATGAGCTGAAGAGACGCTGCAAAGAACCTTTTAAGTAATGCCTGCAATGCACTGCATGAGGCACACTGACGGCAGCTACGAAAAGGATCAGGGAAAGACCTGGAGCATAATGGCCAAACAGAAGGGACAAAAAATAAATAAAACAAAATTATGAAATAGTCAAGACTTGGAAAAAGGAAGCAAAATGTAAATGAACACATATTTCTTGCGCAGAGTATTGTAATTATAATGGTAAACTACTACCGAAAAGATTGAATGATTGATTAATGACGGCTACTAAACCTGGCGTCACAACAGAAAACGATGAGTTAGAGAAACATATGAGCTACGAACAACAAGAATAAAGAAAAATTCCACAACCATGAGAAAGACAGAGTATTATACAAAGTTATATCTACGAGGAGTCAGTTCCAAATTTCAGATTCTCGTAAATGTCAACCTGATATGAAGAGTAATGGCTTCAGATTCACAAGAACCTCTTTAAAATAAAATAAAAAAAAGGGGGGAGAATGAGGCAAATGAAGATGAAACGGCTTAAAGTATTGAAAATCATGGGGCTATCAACCTCACCGCTTGAATAGACCCACAGCTTATAACCAGGGGGGAGAGAGAGAGAGAGAGAGAGAGAGAGGAGAGAGAGAGAGAGAGAGAGAGAGAGAGAGAGAGAGAGAGAGAGAGAGAGCGTCTTCTACAGACTCTTCCTCATAAGAAAGAGAAGTTGATAGAACCAGGAGAGAGAGGAAGGGAGGAAGGGGGAAGGAGAAAGGAGAGGGGAGAAAGGGGGGAAGGGGGAGGGGAGGGGGAGGGGGGGAGGGGGGGGGGAGGGGAAGAAGGGGAGGGGAAAGAGGAGAAAAGGAGAAGGGAGAAGGAAGAAAGGCCGGTAGAGAAAAAAGAAAGGAGGAAAACTGGGGAGAGAGGAGGAATGAGGAGGAGAGGAGAGAGAGAGAGAGAGAGAGAGAGAGCGAGAGGAGGCGCTTCTACAGACTCTTCCTCATAAAAAGGAAAAAGTGATAGCTGACGAGAGAGAGAGAGAGAGAGAAGAGAGAATGAGAGAGAGGAGAGAGAGAGAGAGGAGCATCGTCTGCGAATCTTTCTTATTAGAAGGAAAAAGCTGATTGCGACAGGAGAGAGAGAGAGAGAGAGAGAGAGAGAGAGAGAGAGAGAATTTCTACAGACTTTCTTATTAGAAGAAACAAAAGCTGATAGCTGACAGGAGAGAGAGAGAGAGAGAGAGAGAGAGAGAGAGAGAGAGAGAGAGAGAGAGAGAGAGAGAGAGAGAGAGAGAGAGAGAGAGAGAGAGAGAGAGCACCTTCTACAGACTCTTTCTTATGAGAAGGAAAAACCTGACAGTTGACGAAAATACAGGTGAATATAAAGAAAAATAATCTCTCTCGCTTTCTATGTACAATACAAAATTAAAAGAAAGATAACTGGAAACGAGTTAAATATTTATGTGCATGCTTTTGAACTTGGTTTACAAGTGTTAAACATCATTAACGCATACTATTATTATTATTGATCAGAAGATGAACCTTATTCATATGGAACAAGTCCACCACAGGGGCTGCTGACTTAGAAATTCAAGCTTTCAAACAATATGGCGGTCTTCTGAAAGACGTATCAGAAATTAAAAGCAAATGCATGAAGAAGAGATCACTTATTGAGAGAGAGCAAGGCTTGGTCCGACCTTCAGCTTACTTGGACCGCGTGCTAAAATCTACGGTCAAATAGCGTTGTTTTACCAACGAAAATTAAAACAAATACGGCATATTTCATTAGGAATAATTATTCTGCACTATCCAATATGCATATTACATATTTTTTTTTACATTTTCATTCTAATAAATAAATCATAAATATCCTATCCTAAAATTCCTGTATCTTTAACTCAACGCGAAACACCTTTTTCAGACATTTTTGGGCTTTTCAAAAGACCTTTCCTACCACCCCAACAAGAAAAACAACAACAACAAAATAGTTTATAAGTTTACTCCCCGAGTAAGCGAAAATAATAAAATAAAAAAAGCATCGCTTTCCGTACCTTTTTCCTGATTCCTTAACAATTCCTTTAAATGGTGCTTCATTTCAAAGATACTAAAAATCTAATATTGTTTCCTTCCTCCAAATAGAATCGTAACTGGAGAAATCTGATACATCTGTATTGCAAAATTCCTCCATAATCCATAATTACTCTACCTCTGAAATCCTGCTAATTTATGTCGGTGGAACAACTCCAATCATCCTTGTATTTTGAAATAATCAACCTACTATTCCCCCTTTGGAATAAGAGCATTGGTAAAAGGCTTAACTCACATTCCATCAAGCAATATTAAAGACCATTATATCTGTCGTCACTGCCATGCATGTTTTCCAAATGAAATTAGCACTGGAACTTCAATTTGATGAAAACTTTTCATTATATTCAAGTGATGGCTAACTTCAATATGATTTAAGTGATGAGAGAGAGAGAGAGAGAGAGAGAGAGAGAGAGGAGAGAGAGAGAGAGAGAGAGAGTCAAAATCGCAATCCTATTCCAAAGATGGTGTTTTGTTGTTCACAACATTTCCCAATATTAAAAATTAACCTACTGCTTTCTTTGAACATCTTTTACTAAATCTTAAATATATCATCAATATTAAACTATTATTAAGACAATGAACCCATTCATATGGGCCAAGCCCACCACAGGGGCCATTACCTTAAAATGTAAGAAGTTTCCAAAGAATATGGTGTTCATTAAGAAGAACTAAGAGGAGGTAAAGGGAAACACAGAAAGAGGAGATCTCACTTATCAAAACAGACAAAATAAATTAAATTAATGAATAGATAAAGATTAAACGTTATGTCCAGATGACACTACTGCAAGTTGCAGACAGCAGCGCAGGCCGCACAAATCCTTAGAATAAAATAGAATATAGAATATAGGTCAGAGGCCAAGCGCTGGGACCCATGAGGTCATTCAGCGCTGAAAGGGAAACTGGCATTGAAAAGGACTGACGGGTGTAAAAGGAGGGAAACCTCAAAGCAGCTGCACTGTGAAGCAATTGTTAGGAGAGGCTGGAAAGAAAGATGGACGAAGTACAGTAAAATTAATGAATGGATTTGCAGCTAGGGACCTAAGGAAGGGACGCTGCGCAGAACCTTAAGTAATGCCTACAGTACACCGCACTGTAGGCATTACTTACGGTTCTGCGCATTTAAAACCTTTTCAACATTTGAATGTTAAATCCCGATCATGTTTCGTCTGTGCCATTTAGCTTAAAGTCATCTTTTTATAATCTCCTGATGATGTTTTTATTCTTCTTTTGGAAGGCTGAGGACAAGATGTCCTAATTCCTCTGCTGCTTCCTCTCCTATTTCTGGTTTTTCTCCTGACGTTTCGTAGAACATCTTCTGAGGTCTGATTCCCTTGAGACTCTCAAGGGAATCAGACTTCAGAAGATGTTCCTAGGAGGAACGAAACGTCAGGAGAAAAACCAGAAATGTCAGAGGAACCAGCAGAGGAATTAGGACATCTTGTCTTCAGCCTTCCAAAAGAAGAAAAACATCAGAAGAAGATTAGAAAAAGAGACTTTAATCTGAATGGCATTGTAGCAGCAATTAAATTCAATAAAATATGCTTAAATGAAGGGTTACTACCGATATATTACACATAATAATAATAATAATAATAATAATAATAATAATAATAATAATAATAATAAGTAAAATACTCTTTAATGGTTTTCAATACTGACGAATAAAGTTCAAGAACAACATGCAAAGAAAGATCAAACTCATTTCCAATTGCCGTTCTCTTAACTTTTCATATGAATAGGGTTCATCTTCTGAAAATAATAATAATAATAATAATAATAATAATAATAATAATAATAATAATAATAATAATACCGTCATCAATACACCAGCGGCACCTCAATTCCAAAAACCAAAAATTCAATACGCATACCTAACTGACGTTCTTACGCAGTCAGTCCGCGGAATAACAATTGACTCTCGACTCCACTGGTCATTGTGCTCCTTCGCAAAGGACGAGAAATAAAAATACAATAAATAAATAAAAAATTTTCCACGAGGACAACAGAGCCCAAACTCAGACAAAAGGACCATGAGAGTAATACTTTTTACAATGGCTCGCTCTCTCGCTGCTTTCTGCTTTGTTCAAATACGTTACCGTGTAATTTCGCTTACTCTGGGAGTAAGCCTACAACTACTGTTGTTATTTTAATTGTAGTTGCTGTTTTTATTCTTGTTGGGGGTAGGAAAGCCTAAAAATGTGTTTAACGTCGAGTTAAAGATACATGTATTTTAGGATATAATATTTATGATCTATTTATTAGAATGAAAAGGTAAAAAACAAATAATGGGCATGTTAAACACTACAGAAAATTATTTCTAACAAAATATAGCGCATTTATTTTAATTTTCGTTGGTGAAACAACACTCTTCATGACCGCAGATTTTAGCACATTTTAATTTACGTTAAGTTAGGAATATCACGTTTACAACTTATACATGAGGAAAAAATCTCGCACGGGTTCCAAGTAAGCTGGAGATCGGATCACGTCCCGTTGTCTTTTACACCACAGTTTCAGATTTGAAACTTTGCTAATTTTTTTCAGCCTGGAATATGATTTATTGCAAAAATGCAAAATAAAGAAGGGCTGACTCAAGTTGCGCAAAACTTGGAGTTATGAGAATATCTTTTATTCATGAAAATTATCTTCATAAAGATTCTGGCACAGCGATGTTGGGCAGATAGAGTCAAGGGGGGAATTATCACACATAAAAATTTTCCCATGAAAAAAAGAAAAAAAAAAAATTCTCTCGGAAGAAATTCTGTAAAACCAGCCAAAAATCAATTCCGTACACACCCAAACATACACACGCACGCAGAAACACACATACATACACCGTATAAATTTATATATGATATATATATAGTATATATATATATATATATATATATATATACATATATATATATAATATATATATATATATATATATATATATATATATATACTCGTATATATCATAATTGCAAAAACATTGCAAGCATATCTCTTGAACAGAAAACAAGTAAATTTAAGGTATGGAGTGAATATCGCTGACCGCTAAATGAAAATAAATGTCAGGAAAAAAATAATTAAATCACCTATGGAAAAGTTAAAAAATAAAATATCTTTTCATGAATGAGCTGGAAGCAAGTTATTCCGTAACAATTTAAATTTCACCAGACTGAAAATCAGGTGAAATAATGTGATTATGGCCTGGAAAAAGGTAAATATCCCCAGTCTCACCCGGTGCTACATTACGAAGATTTCCATATGCTGTCTCACAAAAGCTGCTGTTATCCTGAGCTAAACCATTGTAATGGAAGATTTTACAAGGCTTTGCGGTTTTCATAGCTTTGAGGAAAACAGTAATTTCCTCAGTGCCTTTGGATGGGAATTGGAAAACAATCATTTCCTTATTTCCTTTGGATTGGAATTGGAAAACAATCATTTCCTTATTGTCTTTGGATTAGAACTGGAATGACATACAATCATTCCCTCAGTGCCTTTGGATTAGAATTAGAATTTAGAATTTAAGGCTAAGGCCAAAACCTGGGACCTATGAGGTCATCCAGCGCTGAAATGGAAATTAACAGTAAGGTGGTTTGATAGGAGTTGTTAAGAGAGGGTGGAAAGTCAGATGGAAGAAAGAGAATATGAACGGACGACTTATACTAAAAGGAATGAAAGAGGTTGCAGCTAGGGTCCGAAGGGACGCTGCGAAGAACATTAAGTAATGCCTACAGTGCACCACATGAGGTGCAATGACGGCAATTGCCTTTGAAATAAAAATATTAAATGACAGTAGGAACATTCGTCAGACAAAAATTTAATTATATTTATAGCGAGTACATGAAAACTTAACATAATATCACAATTTCTGAGATTAATTGTATTTTTCCTAACTAAACAAACCTACTAGGTCGTTTACAATAGGAATTACTTCAGGCTGCGCCGTAAGTAATTCCTATTGTAAAGGACAGACGGTTTGTATTTCCTGTAGGGACAAATAAATTTTACATAAGAGTATAGCAAATAACATCTTACCCTTACAGATGTTTGCTTTCTTACGTACAAAGAAGGGTTCAAGAGACTATCGTAAAATATTCTCTCTCTCTCTCTCTCTCTCTCTCTCTCTCTCTCAAGAGATATGTAAAAAATTCTTCTATCTGAAAAATCTCTCTCTCTCTCTCTCTCTATCTCTCTCTCTCTCTCTCTCTCTCTCTCTCTCTCTCTCTCTCCTTCCTGATAAGGAACCTGCCAATAGCAATTACAGGGGTAAATTTAGAACGGGTGAGAACGTCCACCAAACCCAGACATTTTCCCGTCAGATAAACCGATGGCTATTTCAGACTTTTCCCTGACTCGACCTGAAGAGACTGAGGAGGAAAGATGGGACCGATTTTTCGATCCGTCGTCTCTGATTCCCCCATTTCCTCTTCCCTTCAGCTCTCCTCTCTCCCACGATGAGAGGCTTTGAGGCAGCTGAAAACAGGTTTTGCAACAATTGGTGAAAGGCTTTGAGACAGCGAAAGATAGGTTTTGCAACAACTGAATAGAGGCGTTGAGACAGCTGAAGATAGGTTTTGAAACATCTGATGAAAGGAAAAGTTTTGAGGCAGTTAAGATAGGTTTTGAAACAACTGAGTAAAGGCTTTGAGACAGCTGAAGATAGGTTTAGAAACAATTGATGAAAGGCTTTGAGACAGCTTAAGATAGGTTTTGAAACAACTGAGTGAAGGCTTTGAGACAGCTGAAGATAGGTTTAGAAACAATTGATGAAAGGCTTTGAGACAGCTGAAGATAGGTTTAGAAACAATTGATGAAAGGCTTTGAGACAGCTTAAGATAGGTTTTGAAACAACTGTTGAGAGCTTTTGAATCTGAAGAAAGCTTTTGAAAATGAATAAAGTTTTTAGACAACTTTAGAAATCTGAAACAACTTTAGAAATCTTTTTAAAACAACTGATAAAAGCTCTTGAAACTGAAGAAAGGTTTTGTAGACAACTGAGACAGCTGAAGAAAGATTTTGAAACAACTGATGAAGGCTTATGTAATACATTGAGAAAGGATTTGAAGCTACTGTTGAACTATTCAGCGTGTTATCACTGGAGGTTAGGTTGGTTACCCATGTGAAAGGGAGAGCACTTAACAAGTCGGTTATTTAAACTTCTGTACAAAGATTTTGGCCCCAATGTACGTTGACTTTTCCGAAGAAATGTCACAAAACGTGTTTATGAGCTTCACAGACGACTGCTTGAATTTTTTCAACATTCCCACAAGTATGAAGGTTTTATCACTTCCTTGAAGGATAATTCCTTCGTTCTGAAACTTGCTTGCCTTAATGATATACTTGATGCTTTGAATATGCTAAACCAGTCTGTCTAAGGAATAAACGTAACAGTTTTGAGAGTTTATAGCTAAGCTCAAACCATTTCTTACAAAACTTCGGTTGTGGAGGGGAAATATCCAGTCTGATACATTGTCTATGTTTAGTACCGTAACAGTATTTCTAGATCAAAATCAACGACCCAAGACCAGCAACATCACAGAATTGGTCACTGAACATCTTGTGAAGCTGTTAAAAGAAACTGATGGCTACTTCCCTGTAGGATAGATATTTATGATTTATTCATTAGAATGAACATGTAAAAAATAAATAATGCGCATGTTAAACAGTACAGAACAATGAATTCTAATAAAATATAGCGTATTTATTTTATCATTCGTTGGTAACACCACACACTATTTGACCGTAGATTTTAGCCCGCGCCCCGAGTAAGCTGGAGGTTGAATCCTGCCTTGTTTTCTTTTATTCGCGTTTGAACGTTATAAATCTCTGCATTTCAAATCTTACTGCTGTTATCACATTAGCAAACGATTCTAAGAACGTCATAACCAAAAACACTGAGAATTTTGAGACACGCCTTTTTGTATGATTTTGAGACAACTGCGGAAATAGTTACAAATTTGATTTAGTTGAAGAATACAATTCCCTTTTAGTACAAAGCTATACGCAGGATTTGTTAAAACAAAACCACTGTAATATTATGAGACAACTGCCAGAATCGTTTCAATGTTAATTCGGTCGATATTAATATATTTCGCTGCTAGTTACAAGCTAAACATGGAATGTTAAAACAAAAGCAGTGTTATCATGAGACTACAGCGGAAATAGTTATAAATTTGATTCAGTTGATCAAAACATTTCGCCGCTAGTGACAAACCACAAAGGGAGTGTCGGAACAAAAACCAGTGTTATTATATGACCCAATAATGTGATTCTTTTTTTTTTTTACACAACCGGAAAAAAATTTCAGAGACAAGGCCGTATCAGGAAAATAAAACCTTTCAGAATCTTTAACGATGAGAGAACATGAGACAAGAGTCATCACGGACCGGTGGACGGCGAGTATCAGGACCGGTCCATTCAGCCCGAATCAAGTGGATTATTCATCTGCCCGGAAGATTCACCATGAATGATGAATAAACGGCGCATGCGTCATATATACCTCGGAACTCCACCATCATCCCAGGGAGGGTTCCAAGTTGCTCAAATATTCTCGTCTCTGCTATTTAGAGAAAGTTTAAGGTTCCCTGGGGACTGTTCCTTTTAGTCGAGCGATCGATGCAGGGGACAGAATCATTTTCACTTAATACGCTTTCTTTTTTGGCGCGCGAGTATTTCATCAATTCAATGTTTAGATGATTAGCCATTTACATAAACCATTCATTTCAACTATTCCAAAAAAAAGAGCTTTATACATAATGACACTAGGTTAACCCATTTACTTTCAATACATAATTACGTTGCGTTAACCTATTTATATCTTTATACATAATGACATTGAGTTAACCCATTTACATCTCAATACATGATTACGTTGCGTTGACCTATCTATATCTTTATACAAAATTATGTTGCGTTAACCGAATTATATCTTTGTACATTATGACACTGGGTTAACCCATTGTCATTTCAATACATAATTAAATTGTGTTAACCTATTTATATCTTTATACATAATGACACTGGGTTAACCCATTTACATCTCAATACATAATTACGTTGCGCTAACCTATTTATATCTATCTATCTATATATATATATATATATATATATATATATATATATATATATATATATATATATATATATATATATGACAAAGGGCTAACCAATTTACATCTCAATACATAATTACGTTGCGTAACTATTTATATATATATATATATATATATATATATATATATATATCTATATATATATATATATAATGACAAAGGGTTAACCAATTTACATCTCAATAAATAATTAAGTTGCGTTAACCTACTTATGTCTTTATGCATAATGACATCTGCTTCATCCATTCCTCAAGGGAAAGCACTAACGCACTAGATTAAAACTTCGAAATAACTTGCAACCCAACTTTGAAGACTTCTGCTTTGGCAATGCAGAAGGGAAATCCTCTGCAAACCTTGACGGATGCCCTATAAAGAATGTTATTCCAGTTATTTTCAAAGCACATGAAGTTGAATGGAATGGAATATAAAATATAGGCCAAAGGCCAAGTCCTGGGGCCTAGAAGAGGTCATTCGGCGCTTAAATGGAAATTGAGAGCAGAAAGGCTTGAGGAAAATCTCGCAGCTGCGAATTGAAACAACTGTCAGGAGAGGGTGGAGAGCAAGATCGGAGAAAGAGAATATGAACGGGGGTACAGTAAAAGGAATGAAATAGGTTGCAGCTCATATCCAAATTCAAGTGATAGGCGTATGTTACATTTGTGTGTGTATAATATATATATATATATATATATATATATATATATATATATATATCTATATATATATATATATATATATAATATATATATATATATATATATATATATTATACACACACAAATGTATATATATATATATATGTATATATATATATATATATATATATATAATATATATATAATATAGATAATATATATATATATTTATATATATATATATATATATATATATATATATGTGCGTTATTACACAAAAACATACAAACTGCATGTATGATTTATATTGTTATATATATTATATTATAATATATATATTATTTAACACAAACCCACACCACACCACACACCACACCACCACACAACACACCACACAAACATATATAATTTATATATAATATATAATATATATATATTAATATATATATTATATGTTATGCAACGGAGAAATGTCACATACAATTTTTACATTTTACTTTTCCATTATATATATATATATATATATATATATATATATATATACCCACATAAATATCTTTATACACCACTGAACGAACAAGACGTGATCCGAACTCCAGCTTACTCTGAACGCGTCAGATAGAACCTTGTTTCACCAATGAGAATTTAAATTAATATGCTATATTTTATTAGAAGTCTTTTTCTGTACTGTATAGTATACACATTATTTATTTTTACATTATCATTCTAAGACATAATTCACAAGTGTCGTATCCTAAAACACCTTTTTCTAAACTTTTTAGGCTTTTCCACAGACCATTCCTAACCACGACCCCCCGCCCCCCCCCACCCCCAACACAAGAGTAGTTTGCATGGCTTACTCCCGAGTAAGCGAAAATGCAAGAAGGCTGTACCTTGAAAGATATACTAAACGAATGGAGTATTTATCAATAAGCCGTTTTAACACAGCTTAAAAAACGAGCGCTCATTTGCGTCTCGTGTCTCGTTAGCGAGGCGCCTTTTTATGGAGGAGGAGGAGGAGGAGGAGGAGGAGGAGGAGTTCCCTGAAGCGGAGTCGTTAGAGTCAGGAGAAGCACTTAAATTTGGTGGCTGGCGAAAGAGGCAGGAGGATAACGTGACTAATCACTTGTTGGAGAGAGAGAGAGAGAGAGAGAGAGAGAGTGAGTTAACGCTCCTTAATACTGTTTTTTGTAAAAGATAGAGAATGCGGGTTAAGACCCTTTAATATTGTTTTGCAGAGAGAGAGAGAGAGAGAGAGAGAGAGAGAGAGGGTTAAGACCCTGGGTTTAATACTGTTTGAGAGAGAGAGAGAGAGAGAGAGAGAGAAGAAGACCTTTTAATATTCTTTTTACACACAAACCACTCTTCTGTTTTTTATACTGACTGTTTGCTATTATTATTATTATTTATTATTCAATTCATTAATTAATGTATTAGTTAGTTATTATTAAAATTATAATAATCATAATGATAATATATTATTATTATAAATTATAAAAATAATAATCATAATCATAATATGAAAGCTTAAATTTAAGTTCGTACACCTTATATTAATTGTTTTGTCAATAAATATTTCCCTTTCCATGGCATATTTAGAGAGAGAGAGAGAGAGAGAGAGAGAGAGAGAGAGAGAGTTAGCTGAATGTTTTACTGCAGGGTACTTTCATGGCAATTCACACGTACCGGTCATTAAGTAACATAACACCGTATTAAAAAACTAGAATGTCTTCATACGCGCCTTTTTATAATATTCCCTGAAGGGATATAAATCTGATAACGAAACACAAAGACTTTGTCCTTCTCCCTAATATTATGCGCACAAAATTGTCACCAGATCTTATCTCTTATCATAAGAAAACAAGCAAAAAAAATGCGTCGGGCGCAATCGAGTTTTATGTACATCGTATAATCAAGGCCGACGAAAATAGATCTATCCATTGGTGGTCTCGGTATAATGTTGTATGAGCCGCGGCCCATGAAATTTTAACCGCGGCCTGGTGGTGGCCTGGCCGATATCGTTGTCAGACGCACGTTGTGGCTAACTTTAATCTTAATTAAAATACCTACTGAGGCTAGAGGGTTGCAATTTTGTATGTCTGATGATTGGAATCTGAATGATCAACATACCAATTTGCAGCCCACTGGTCTCGGTAGGTTTTAAGCGAAAGTACCACTGAATTCCAAGGGGGAATTTTCAGTAATAAGAAAAAGTACACTGAATTCCAAAGCCGAATTTTCAGTAATGAGAAAAAGTACCACTGAATTCCAAAGGCGATTTTCAGTAATAAGAGAAAGTACCACTGAATTCCAAAGGTGAATTTTCGGTAATGAGAGAAAGTACCACTGAATTCCAAAGGCGAATTTTCGGTAATGAGAGAAAGTACCACTGAATTCCAAAGGCGAATTTTCGGTAATGAGAGAAAGTACCACTGAATTCCAAAGGCGAATTTTCGGTAATGAGAGAAAGTACCACTGAATTCAAAGGCGAATTTTCAGTAATGAGAGAAAGTACCACTGAATTCCGAAGGCGAATTTTCAGTAATGAAAGTAACACTGAATTCCAAAGGCGAATTTTCAGTAATGAGAGAAAGTACCACTGAATTCCAAAGGTGAATTTTCAGTAATGAGAGAAAGTACCACTGAATTCCAAAGGCGAATTTTCAGTAATGAGAGAAAGTACCACTGAATTCCAAAGGCCAATTTTCAGTAATGAGAGAAAGTACCACTGAATTCCATAGGCGAATTTTCAGTAATGAGAGAAAGTACCACTGAATTCCAAAGGTGAATTTTCAGTAATGAGAGAAAGTACCACTGAATTCCAAAGGTGAATTTTCAATAATAAGTGAAAGTACCACTGAATTCCAAAGGCGAATTTTCAGTAATAAGAGAAAGTACCACTGATTTCCAAAGGTGAATTTTCAGTAATAAGAGAAAGTACCACTGAATTCCAAAGATGAATTTTCAGTTATGAGAGAAAGTACCTCTGAACTCTGATGGAAGAATTTTAGTGAGAAGACAAAAAACTTCTGAATTTCGAAAGATTTTTAGTGATAAGACAAAGAACTTCTGAATTTCGAAGGAAGATTTTTAGTGATAAGACAAAGAACTTCTGAACCTCGAAGGAAGATTTTTAGTGATAAGACAAAGAACCTCTGAATTTCGAAGGAAGATTTTTAGTGATAAGACAAAGAACCTCTGAATTTGGAAGGAAGATTTTTTAGTGATAAGACAAAGAACCTCTGAATCTCGAAGGAAGATTTTTTAGTGATAAGACAAAGAACTACTGAATTTCGAAGGAAGATTTTTAGTGATAAGACAAAGAACTTCTGAACCTCGAAGGAAGATTTTTAGTGATAAGACAAAGAACCTCTGAACTTCGAAGGAAGATTTTTAGTGATAAGACAAAGAACCTCTGAATTTGAAGGAAGATTTTTAGTGATAAGACAAAGAACCTCTGAATCTCGAAGGAAGATTTTTTAGTGATAAGACAAAGAACTTCTGAATCTCTAGGAAGACTTTTAGTGATAAGACAAAGAACCTCTGAATTTCGAAGGAAGATTTTTAGTGATAAGACAAAGAACTTCTGAATTTCGATGGAAGACTTTTAGTGATAAGACAAAGAACCTATGAATTTCGAAAGAAGATTTTTAGTTAAAAGACAAAAGAACTTCTGAATCTCGAAGGAAGATTTTTAGTGAAAAGGCAAAGTATTTCTGAATTTCGAAGGATATATTCAGTAACAAGAGAAAATCTGCAGTCCTGATTTCGTTAAAGTTTACCTCCTCTCCGAGCCTTCTAGAGACGAGGTCATTACCGTCGTCAGCACGACATTCGGGAAAGAAACATTGTCTCAGGTCACCAAGACTTGGACACTTTACCACGAAATGTCGCACAGTCAACAGGAGCGTACAGTGATGACGGTACGCCTTGGGTTGCTCGTCCATACGTGAAATCCAGTACTCAGTGGCGTGGTGGGTATGGTGCTGGCGTACCACCTCGGTAGCCGTGAGTTCGATGCTCGGGCATACCGCTGAGGTGTGAGAGATGTGTATTTCTGGTGATAGAAGTTCACTCTCTACGTGGTTCGGAAGTCACGTAAGCCGTTGGTCCCGTTGCTGAATAACCACTGGTTCCATGCAACGTCAAAACGCCATACAAACAAACATAAGAAATCCATGGGTCAAACACCTTTGTCCAATCCTCTTGCTCTAATCTTGCTCGATTCGCCACCTATTTCCTTTATGTTACTATATGGGAACTTACGGATGGGTTTCCATCACCAACCAAGTTTCAACTTCAACTATCACCAAGCATTCAAAACTTCCCTCAACTATCTTTTCTTTTTAAACACTTTGAACCAGTTTTTTTATCTCTAAAAGAAGGCCTGGTTTCGCTCTTTAAGTTAGGACCTATTGAGTAACACCTCCTAATCTCAAGTTTGGTCATCTTCACTACTTGGCTTAAAAAAGTATATCTTATTTTTGGCCTTGGATGATAAAAATGAGGCCAAAGACCAAGCGCTGGACTTCCGAGGGCATTCAGCAAAAACAGAAATTGGGAGAAGAAAGGCTTAAAAGGTGTAATAGCAGAAAAACCTCGCTGTTGCATTATGAAATTATTGAACTATTGATAGGAGAGGGTGGAAAGAAAAACTTAAGAAAAAGAATATAAACAGATGGGGTACAGTCAACGGAATGAAAAGGGTTACAGCTAGGGACCGAAGGGACGGTGCAAAGAACCTTAACTAATGTATACAAACTTTGAAAAAAAAAATATTTAAAATAAAGTAACAAAAATGAAAACAGCTGACAAACTAAAGCTAATACTCCACTGACCCCTATTTTTGTAAGATATATATATATATATATATATATATATATATATATATATATATATATATATATATATATATATATATATATATATATACATAAAATTGAAAATGAAAACAGCCGACTAAGAAATCGTACCCAGAGAATATCTGGTCGCCTCCAAGAAGACTTCCGCATCTGTAACAAGACCAGATGACGCGAGACGGATAACGCCCGGGATGCTTAATAAAACAGATCACACGGGGAGACGCCAAAATTATGGAACAGCAGCATCCGGATGCTGGAGAAGGGTTGGAAATGGCGTAGAGAGAGAGAGAGAGAGAGAGAGAGAGAGAGAGAGAGAGAGAGAGAGAGAGAGGGGGGGGGGGAGGAATACATATTTACAGGTATTCTTGTTTCTAAATATACTATTTAAAACCAACCTTACACACAAGCATATATATATATATGTAAATATATATATATATATATATATATATATATATATATATATATATATATATATATATTACACACACACACATATATATATATATATATATATTATATAGTTATATTATATAATATATTATTATATATATATAAGCATATATATATGATTTGTAGGGAATTCAATTTTTTCAATGTTTTTTCGTGCTGAACAGCAACTATCGGAGAATGGGAAAGAGGTTGTTGGTCTCGTAAATTGATTGACGTTTAATTATGAAATGATCTCGTTTTGAATTGCAGGGAAAAATATATATATATAATCTCGAAAATACTAAAGATAATAATCTTCAGCAGTCAACATATTTCATTAATGAAAACAGGTAATTTGCATAAGAGATGCATCATAGTTTCAAAGGTGTTTATGCATCTTTTTGTAAACATATTAGTTATATATGTATATATGTATGAGATATAAATGAATATATATATATATATATATATATATATATATATATACATACATACATACATATGTATATATGTGTGTGTGCAAGGTTGCTTTTAAATAGTATTTAGAAACAGATAGAATACCTGTAAATATGTATTCCTCCCTCTCTCTCTCTCTCTCTCTCTCTCTCTCTCTCTCTCTACGCCATTTCCAACCCTTCTCCAGCATCCGGATGCTGCTGAAATGTTCAATCAATGTACAACGACCAACAACCACTTTCCTATTCTCCAATGGTTGCTGCTCAGAACGAAAAACATTGAAAAAATTTAATTGCCTACAAATCATCTTTCCAGGAATCATTGTATCTGTGGTTAAAAGTCATTCGATGGGAATAAGGATTCGGGGAACATCTATTGTGAACGATTAGAGTAAAGGCTTTCGTTTAATGTTAAAATATGATTACCGTGGTACAAACAAAACGAAAATGACTTGAATTTCAAGCCAATGGTCTCTTTGGTGGCCTTGTTCCATACGAATAGGGTTCATATACTGAATAATAATAATAATTAATAATAATAATAATAATAATAATAATAATAATAATAAAATAAATAATAATTGACAAATCCAGAAGAAAGTATCACTCATTGATGTCGCAATACCATGGGACACCAGAGTTGAAGCGAAAGAAAGGGAAAAAATGGATAAGTATCAAGACCTGAAAATAGAAATAAGAAGGATATGGGATATGCCAGTGGAAATTGTACCCATAATTATAGGAACACTAGGCACGATCCCATGACCCCGAAAAGGAATCTGGAAAAACTAGAGGCTGAAGTAGCTCCAGGACTCATGCAGAAGAGTATGACCCTAGAAACGGTGCACATGGTAAGAAAAGTGATGGACTCCTAAGGAGGCAGGATGCAACCCAGACCCCACACTATAAATACCACCCAGTCGAATTGGAGGACTGTGATAGACCAAAAAATAAAAAAAATAAATAAATAAAAAGAATAATAATAATAATGGAGAAAACAATCCAGTTAATGTATGGGTACAAATAAATATAAAAATTAATATAAACAGAGCTTTCGGGAATCTGTCTGATTTCTATTTTAAAATCCGAGATTGAAAAGAGGAATCGAGCAGATTCCCGACAGCTCTCTGTATATATTCATTTTTAAATATACATGTACCCATTCATAACTGTGGATTTGTGTTTCCACTTCAAGACTCACGGTGCTATGAGTATTTTTTAATAATAATAATATAAGATAAATAATAATAATAATAATAATAAATATACTAATGTATGAAAAGTGATTGACTCCTAAGGAGGCAGAATGCAACCGGGAACCCCACACTATAAGTACCACCCAGTCGAATTGGACGACTGTGATACAGAAAAGAAAGGTCGTAAATAAAAACGCCAATGATCAGACGAACAGTTCAATGCATTCCCTATTCTTATGCGTCCGTATCCACAGCCACCAAGTTGCATTACTTTCCACCGCATATTTATTGGCGCCGAAGACATTACCTTTAACGAGTTTCTTACACAAGTATGTGCATTTTCGCCTTTCCCTCCACCAATTCCATTTCCTCTCAAGACCCAGAATTCAAAAGGGTTTGCCCAATATTTCTGGATAGATTGAATTTGCTCCTGAAAGCAGAGACGCTTTGGCTAGTGCATAAAGCCCTAGAGAGAGAGAGAGAGAGAGAGAGAGAGAGAGAGAGAGAGAGAGAGAGAGAGAGAGAGAGAGATGCATTTAACACCACCGACATCTGTTCAATAGATTTCTATAGGTTCCCCACTCCACCAGCTAAATTAAGGCAACAAATACGATACTGGGAGCTACACGAGCTATTATGAACTATACTAAATAATGCTAGTTGTTTTCTTGATGCATAATTAACTTCAACTTCAAAAGCAGGGAATGAAAGTTACCGAAACAATAATTCGACCTCCAGCTTACTCGAGGAGCGTGATAAAATCTAAGGTCTAGAGGAGAGTTGTTTCACCAACGAAAATTAAAATAATTATGCTGTTTCATTAGAAATAAATGTATACTGTTTAACATGCACATTATTTATTACATTTTCATTCTAATAAATAAATCATAAATATCCTATCCTAAAATTCCAGTATCTTTAACGCAACGCGAAACACCTTTTCTGACCTTAGGCTTTCATAGACCTTTCTTACCTCCCCAACAACAACAAAGTAGTTTGTAGGCTTACTCCCCGACTCAGCAAAAATATAAACAGATGGCTGCATCACACTAAATAGAAAAAATAAAACAATGAACGTGTCCAAATAAGTACTGAGCACCTCCCCACTGCTCAGCAAGTGTCATGAATAATTGTATGCAGTTTCACAGTGAACCTCATTAATAATTCAACTTTGATCTGTGCCCACCCCGAAATGAAGTTAGAATCTAAGTCAAATTTTAACAGATTTACAATAAAGATGATATGATGATTGTAGTTTAATAACTACCTCTAAACAGGAACTGATTCCATTCTACTTGAAATCAGCTTAGGAAAGGAATCGAATATAGAATTTAGGCCTCTGACCAAGCAATTGGACCTGTGATTTCATTCAGCGCTGAAAGGTAAACTGAGAATAAAAAGGTTTGAAAAGTGCAACAGGAGAAAAACCTCAAAGCAGCTGCACTATGAAACTACATTGTTGGGAGAGGGTGGAAAGTTAGATTAGAACAGGGAATTGAAACGAATACGAACGGAGGTACAGTAAAGGGGATGAAAGGGGTTGCAGCTAAAGGACCAAGGAAGTGACGCTGCAATAGAGCCTGAAGTAATGCCGACACTGTATCGCGTGAGGTGCAGTAAAAAACTTGGCGTGGACCGACCTCCAGCATACTTGGGCACGTGCTAAAATCTATGGTCAAGCTGTGTTGTTTCACGAGAGAAAATTAAAATAAATACGCTATACTTTATATTAGAAATAACAATATTTCTGTACTGTTTAACATGAACATTATTTACTTTCTACATCATTCTCATAAATAAATGAAAATATCCTATCCTAAAATTTCTGTACCTTTCATAAAAGCGAAACACCTTTTTCAGAACTTTTTTAGCTCCATATAACCTTCTCCTTCCCCAAGAACAACAACAACCTTAAGTTTTCCTAGCCTTATTCCAAGGAAAGCGAAACAAGTCAAAAACAACCTAATTTTGTTCTATGATTTTGTACATGTTACACGGTGATTTTAACGTTAATACTCGTAAATCACTTTAATATCAGAATACTCACAACTTTCCTTACATGTGAATGAAAGGGTTTCATGACTGATGACAATGCAGTGACTAACACCTGTTACGTATCATCTTTGGTATTGGTAAATAAAAGGCCAAAAAGATGTATTTATACTTTTCAAATAAATGCTCAAGTAATAATAAAAGAAAGTTTATGCCAATCGGTAAGAAAAAATAAAAAAAACAGATGAAACAATTAGTACGCGTAGGAAATTTTGGAATGTAATTATTATACTTGGTAAAATATAGGTGCTTGTATAAGTGTGTGTGCGTGTGTGTGTGTGTATGTATATATATATATATATATATATATATATTATATATATAT
The DNA here is from genome assembly GCF_015104395.2 of Macrobrachium nipponense. NCBI lineage: Eukaryota > Metazoa > Arthropoda > Malacostraca > Decapoda > Palaemonidae > Macrobrachium > Macrobrachium nipponense. The sequence continues at coordinate 48,503,161 of NC_061101.1, forward strand.
ATATATATATATATATATATATATTATGTATTTATGTAATATATATATATATATATATATATATATATAAATATATATACATACACACACTCATCACTTTTGTGAACTCAACGCTTGCACCAATCCTTCCCAAGATCACAGTATTATTACAGGAGATGAAAACAACCAAAACCTCCAATCACTATATACTTCCCATTCGGTCTCTCCTTTTAGAGTCAATTGAATTCAGTCCACAGTTTTAGGTACTTTTGAAATGGACAGAGGAGAGCGAGGCGATAGAAACGCGAACGAGGACCTTGCAATTTTAAGTGGGAGCAGAAGTAGTCAGGAGAGGAGGTTAGAGAAACTCAGACCTTGAGGAGGAGGAGGAGGAGGAGGAGGAGGAGGAGGAGGAGGAGGAAAGACCTACGTCCATAAAGACCCAACCTGCTATATGCGCCATCTCTGGGTTTTGTCTCTAACGGCTCCCTAGGTAGTCCTTCACAACCTTGTTTTAATACATCCTTCTGAGGAAGGTCATACGACAGGGTTATATAAGACTAGAGTAACAGTGCACAATATATATAATATATACATACATACATACACACACACACACACACACATATATATATACTATATATATATATATATACTATATATTATATTATATATAATAAATAAAAATTTTCATAAGGGAGAAAATGAAAAACTTATTGTATGCTCTGAGGTCATACATTTTCATATGAATTAAATGTATTTACCATTTAAAAGTAAATGATTAAATGAAAAAGGGACTGGAATAAAAAATAAAATACTTTCGCAAGGGCCAAATTGAAAAACTACTTGTATAATCTGAGAGTATACATTTTTCGTATGAACGAAATATATTTACCATTTCAAATAAAAAATTGAAAATAAAATAAAACAAAATAAAAAGTCATCAAATGAACAAGGACTATACTGAATCACATTCAGCGTATGATGGAACAGTTTGTCGTAGTGGTCTTTAAAGCATAACTAGAACTATTTCTAAAGCTTAAGTCAGCTTCAAAACATGGGAAATAAAAACTTCCTCCTTCGGAATTTAAACTTTCCAAATACGGCAACAGGCTTCCCCAAAAGGGCAATCTATTTTATAATAGAATTGCGAACAGAAAGTAGAAATATACAGAAAATATTCTCTATCTTCGTAAACCAAGATACGTTTGTTTGAGAGAGAGAGAGAGAGAGAGAGAGAGAGAGCGAGAGAGCGAGAGAGAGAGAAGAGAGGAGAGAGAGTTGTTTCTTGACCTGCATGTTTAAGCAAGAGCAAAAATTTCCCTTATGACATGAGAGAGAGAGAGAGAGAGAGAGAGAGAGAGAGAGAGAGAGAGAGAGAGAAGAGAGAGAGAGAGAAGAGATAATTACACATCACTTAATACTAAGACTAAAAACACGCATCAACTTCCAATAATTAGTAGAGAAATTAATCCAAAGATATTATCAATACCAAATAGCATTTATGAAATATTAGAAATATTTAGTACTTTTCTTTAAGGCAGGGGTTCTTACTTAACCGGGGGTATCCATAACCCTTGGGGGTGAGGGGGGACGAGAACTACATGCTGGAGGTATGGGACTTGATCTCTGGATATTTGTATATATTTGATATTAATGTGTCAATATCTACATGGGTACATTGTGTAAATAAATATATAAAAACTGTAAATGTTTTTTATTTTCTTGTATGTTCTATTCCTAACTATTCATAACTAAAGTATGTATTAAATTAGGTATATTAAGTTATATTGTCAACAAATAGGACTTAAGTGGGCTTAAGGAAAGGTGGTACAGAACCAATTCATTGGGGGCCTGGAGTCATCAAAAGGTTCAGAACCCTTGGTTTAAGGGATAACAATCAATATCAGAGAGCGTTTAAGAAATTATGAAATCTTTGAAACCTGTAGCCACTATTTTTCACTCAGTCCACAAGAAATGAACAGCTTTTCAGAAGGGCCTTCTGCTATTCACTACTCTTGAGTAAAAACATCATGACCTTAAGCCACTCATCCAGGGTCATCAGCAATTCTCTCTCTCTCTCTCAATAACACTAAGATCCAGACCTTCCCTCCCTCTCTCTTCTTGTGTAGCCAGTTTTAATAGCCGCAATCTCTCTCTCTCTCTCTCTCTCTCTCTCTCTCTCCCTTGTAAGATCTTGATTTCTCTCTGTCTCTATCTCTAAAACACTTGTAAGTTCCTGACCTGTCGCCCCCCCTCCTCTCTCTCTCTCTCTCTCTCTCTCTCTTAAGGGATTACAAATTCTTTGCGTTTCATTGCCTCAGTCACTTTAGTCGATTCACATCAACCGTGCATTTGATGTCTAGGCCAGTCCCTTACGACGCTCCTGATTGGCTGTTGATAAGTCAATCACAGGGCTGGAAAAAGTCAGGCTCTCTCGAGAGTTCACATAGGAAGGATGTATGTTCCACCTCTCCTGGAAGACGTATACCCCAGGAGAGGTGGAACATAGATCATACCCATGTAAACTTATCAACAGCCAATCAGGAGCGTCGTAAGGGACTGGCCTAGACGTCAAATGCACGGTTGATGTGAATTAATTATGATATATGCCATTGCTTCCGTCAGACCTCATTTAGTCGGTCAATAATATAACATTTGTGGTTATTCAAACAAGCCACTTACTAATATGTATACACAGGTGACACTATGTATTTATGTATGCATATATTGGTATATTGGTTGCGATCTGTATATGTATAAAATATACAATCCTTACATTCGGGAAAGAGTGCTAGAGACACACTGGAGAAAATAGGACTTTTCAAAATCCTTTCCAAACTTAACTGGCCCTAACCCAATCATAGCCAATAAACTCCACCAAAAAGGAAACTAAAGATTTTTTTAAACCTCCCTTTCGTTACCTTCACATCAAAAAAATCAGAGAAAACAAAAGCAAGAAAAAACAGGAGAGAGAGAGAGAGAGAGAGAGAGAGAGAGAGAGAGAGAGAGAGAGAGAGAGTCTCCCACATCTCTCTCTTTATATTCGCAACGAGTCCCTGGAGAATCTCTCCTTCATTTTCTTGCATATTACGGTAAGAAAGATAATAACCCGAATTATACTGGGGACATTAAGGAAAGGAGCAACGCTGGTGAAAATTACCATCATTCGTAATAAGTCATAAATCTATTCCTTGTAGGGAGCTTTATACGGTGATGTATTTAATTCACGATGTAAACAAACTCGAAGGTAAACGTCAAGCGTATAGTTATTTAAGGTTTATAGCCTAACATGCTGAATGCTTTCATTTTATCCATTTCCTGTGGGTTTGTTCCATACGAACAGGGTTCATTCTGATGCATAATAATAATAATAATAATAATAATAATAATAATAATAATAATAATAATAATACATCACCGTATAAAGCTTCCCACAACGAATATTTCTCTCTCTTTCAAACGAACCAATTAATTAATAGTAGATTCACATCACCCATGCATCTGATGTCTAGGACAGTCCCTTTCGACGCTCCTGATTGGCTGTTGATAAGTCAGTCACAGGGCTGGAAACTCTCAGTATCTCGAGAGAGTTCACATAGGCAGGAGGCATGTTCCACCTTTCCTGAAAGACGTATCCCTCATGAGAGGTGGAACGTACATCCTGCTTATGTGAACTCTTTCGAGAGAGGATGACAGTTTCCAACCCTGTGATTGGCTTATCAACAGCCAATCAGGAGTGTCGTAAGGGACTGGCTTGGACATCAAATGCACGGCTGATGTGAATCTACTATAGCATTTGTTCTTTGGCCATAATTCAAATGCCAAAACTCGTGTCCTAGACGCTCTTCAGATGATGTTAGATTCTTGCATTTTAGTCTCCTAGCGACTATGGTTGGGGTGGCGGAGTGTATAGATTTTTCCTATGTTTTTCCCTGTTCCTGTCAGTGAACTGTCATTTACCCTTGTCATCTGAACTCCTACGCAGTTGAAGGGATGTCAGATACATAAGGAGACAAACTTGGGCCCTGACCTTCTCCTCCATGCTGAAAGTAATTGCCCTGTGGGCAGTGTTTCACAAACACATCTCTTTGAGCAAAAAAAAAAAATCCTAAAACATTACATCATTTAAAAATGCTGTCTAAAAGAACGCTTTTGGTGGTTAAAATGGGACCAGTATGCTTTCACAATACTCTCAGTATGATTGTTTCATATTCATCTATAGTAGCTTGTCTATTCATTAATTTTTCAGATTCTTTTTTGTTACTTTCCGGTGAGAGCTTGTTCTTTTCTGCTCTATTCAGTAAATCTGCAAATAGTAATTATTTATCCTTGATTTTGTTCTGTATTTATACTTCTGTCCATTCTGCGCATCCATCATCTCTTGTACCTGCGTACGGAACGACTCACTTCATTATAACTACTATAGTAGTTACATGGACAGAAACGAATCTTTCGACTACAGAATGGCAACATTGGCAACGAGGAGAACAAGTTAAATGTAGCAATATGAATACAGGACGCATGAAATAGAAGGTAAATATTCAGCGGTAAAATTCATTATAAACTCTAAAAGCAATAATGTTTAACACAGGGTCAGTTAATCGATAAACCCAGGAAATTCGAGACCATTGCTCAGGAGCCGAACAATCGTTCGGTTACCAAGCGGCCATTTAAAACATAGCTCTCTCTGTGTTCAGCTTTTCAAAGATATTGTGACGCTGGTTAACTTGTTAAATATTCCCAGGTAACAGCAGTCCTAAGGTATCGACGCAGAACAAATGACAGAGAAATTTAGAACCAAAAATAACTAGAATGGAACAAAATATACAATTCATGCCAAACTTGGCAGCTGCACTATCAAATATTGTTGGAAGAGGGTGGAAAGTAAGATAAGATGGATTGGATTGGATTGGATTATAGAATTTAGGCCAAAGGCCAAGCCCTGGTACCTACGAGGTCATTCAGCGCTGAAAAGGAAATGGACATTAGGGTGGTCTGAAAGGTGTTAACAGAAGAGAAACCTCACAGTTGCAATATGAAAGAGAATATGAACGGAGGTACAGTAAAAGAAATGAAAGAAGGTGCAGCTATAGTAGACTCACATCAACCGTGCATCTGATGTCTAGGCCAGTCCCTTACGACGCTCCTGATTGACAGCCAATCAGGAGCGTCGTAAGTGACTGCCTTAGACATCAGATCCCCGGTTGATGTGAATCTTATAGGGGCCGAAGGTACCCTGCAGAGAACCTTAAGCAATGCCTACAGTGCACCGCACTAACCCCCTACGGGGAAATGAAAAAATAAATACAAAAACTGGTAAACAACTGCGTGGAGTAGCGCGAGGCCATAAATTTCTCGGGAGTAGTTTCAAAGCAATAAGGCAGGACCATTACTTTCCCCAAAACGACCTCAAATAAGCCAGTTGCTTGAGGACCGAAAGTGACGTTACGATAAAAGTTATATTGAAAAAGGAAAAATGTTCCGTGGAGAGTTCAAACTCGTTAATATTGTTTTAACTTCCTCCTCGCCTTAACTTCGAGGAAGAAAAAAATTCGCAGTGGGAAAAAAATAATAAAGGAATCTGGAAAAACTAGAGGCTGAAGTAGCTCCAGGACTCATGCAGAAGAGTGTGATCCTGAAAAACGGCGCCCATTGTAAGAAACGTGGTGGACTCCTAAGGAGGCAGGATGCAACCCGGAATCCCCCAACACTATACATGCCACCCAGTCGAATTAGAGGACTGTGACAGACAAAAAAAGAAAATAATAATAATAATAATAATAATAATAATAATAATAATAATAATATAAGGCCTTGGTGCCAGAGGTGACATGGTTAGTTCATGAGGAGCGATGGCTTAGGAGGAGAAAACTTCATGAGAGCAATTTCTGAGGAGTTGCTTTGGGTATAAAGATATAAAGAAATCTTATTCCCTCTACACGAAGGATGTCCCAGTCAAATTCGGTTTCCCATGACAACTCTCCCTATCTCCAAAACTGGTTCCAAAATTCGCTGATTTCTATATTTTGCAAATTTAGGACTTGATTTACACACCTTAGACAGAAGAGAGAGAGAGAGAGGAGAGAGAGAGAGAGAGAGAGAGAGAGAACTTATCGGATACCAGCTACAAGACACCAACTGGACTCGGGTAAGGCCAAGGACCCTTTGTAAGGGTCAGACAAGGGATTAACACATTTCCCAAGACCCAAGGATAAATAGGGAGGGTTGGAGTCAGAAAGGGCATCAGTCTGTAAAACATATTAAGAAAAATATGAAATGAGACGTTCAGCGAGTGTTAGAAACACCAGGAAAAGGCTCTTGAAAACAGCGACCCCTACTAAAGATTAAGCTGGGAAGTAGATCACCCTTTAAATAGAGAGGAGCAACAAATATTACGGTCCAATTTTTCCGATTACGTAGATCAGAATCAAACGTTAACTTTGCAACCAATCAATATCTGGAAAAGATCACTATTTATGAACATATATGCATATATATCTATACTCTGTTTTTTTCCATCTGTCCATCCGCCTGTGGTGTTTTTGTATGGTAACACTGCGTCCCGGGCTTTAGATAGTTACATTCAGCTAACATTCAACGATTATATAATATCCTATTTCGAATATTAACGGTGTAATTCGCCATACAGTAAATTATTTAAACACTTTTCAGTTGCAAATGTACACCCATATATCCTTTTATTTACCTAAAACTTACACATAGCGTAACTATCTAAAGCCCGGGACGCAGTGTTACCATACAAAAACACCACAGACTGGATGGACAGATGAAAAAAAAAATCAAGTATAGTTAACAGAAGGTAGACCCGGTAGGGGGTAGTGCCGTCAGTGCACCTCATGGGGTGCACTGCATGCATTATCAAAGGTTCTTTGCAGTGTCCATTTGGTCCTTAGCTGCATCCCCTTTCATTCCTTCTGTTCCTTCCATCTCACTTTCCAGGCCTCTGCAAAAGATTATTCATGGTGCAACTGCATGGTGAAGTCTCTCCTCCACGTAGAACTTTTAAACCTCGTCAGTTTCTGTTTCAACGCTGAATGACCCCATAGGCCCCAGCGCTTGGCCTGTGGTCTAAATTCTATATTCTATTCGACTCTACAGAAGGTAGGTATATAATGAAAACCTGGTATTTCTTGCAATCCGATACTTTTGTATCCAAGTGTCCTTTGAAATGTGAGCTGCAGAAACACTTCGCTCTTACACCTAGTAATCAGCATAGCAAAGACAGAAGGGCGAACTTACATTCTGATTGGGCTGACTTCAGCAAAAGAAAAGCTCTTGCATTTCCTAAGCTCAGCCACCTGGGGAGCTACAATCCAGTTCTGAACATCGTATTCAAGTGTAGCTCAGAACTTATGATACCAGTGTCATATTTTTCAGATTATTATTAGACTACAACCCACAACACCGCATAAGAACATAGGGACATTACACATACATTGTAAAGTTTCATCAGCACCTTTGAATGTACGTAATGATAATTGTATTTATTACAGGCTAGGTCTTGTGGCATTACAGTAGTGTGTGATTCTCATTGTTGGCAAATGCGGTGCGATTCTACTGTTCAACACTAACTCTTAGTAACTATACTCTGTTTTTTTCCATCTGTCCATCCGCCTGTGGTGTTTTCGCATGGTAACACTGCGTCCCAGGCTTTAAATAGTTACGCTGTGTAAGTTTAAGGTAAATAAAAGGATATCTGGGTGTACATTTGCAACTAAAAAGTGTTTTAATAATTTACTGTATGCGAATTACACCGTTAATATGCGAAATAGGATATTATTATAAATGTTGAATGTTAGCTGAATGTAACTACCTAAAGCCCGGGACGCAGTGTTACCATACGCAAACACCACAGGCGGGTGGACAGATGGAAAAAAACAGAGTATAGTGGGCGTGGCATACGTTATATTGTTGCTTGTGTCTGAGAAATAGTGTATTACAGCGAAAATTGTTGTCTGTTTGTATTCTGTGAAAAACTGACCGGATCAGTCGATTACAGACTCATTTCTATTGTTTATTTTTATCCAACAGACATCTGATCTTGTTCCTTCAAAGTTCACCGCTTAATTATGACACTTATGAAGTGAAAATGAAATCTACTGCAGAACCAAATACCTACTCATGGCCTGCATAGCCCACTGCTCTGACGAAGAGACATTCGTGTCGGGTTTTGGCGAGAGACCGTTAAACATGGAAACATTGCCCAAATATTTCAATGCAGAACGCAAATTTGGAATTTGCATTCTGCATGAGCTTTGATGGAACGTCAATGGGCTTTTCGGACTTTGCTGTATGATCCCTTGTCCAGTATGAACACTAGTTTGAACAAATCCACGAAACTGGGTGCCTAGAGATAGCGGATATGTAAACGTCATTATATACGTAGTCCTCGATATAACGTAACAGAAAGATTTTATAATCGGTTTAAAAATAAACCGAGTATAAAATCTCAGAAGTTGAACAGAGTATTCTGTCGACTTGTCTAACTTGGAATTCAGTTTGAAAGGACAGATTCTAATAAATATTTTGACAATGAAAAACAAGCGTCTGGAGGAGATATAATATATATTATGAGCAAATGGTCTTCACAACCCTGACGAAGATTATGAAGACCTGAGACCTAAAACATCACAGTTTCTGAGATCTACTGCAAAGAGAAAAAACGGTCTTCAAATTGACCTGAGATCTGAAATATGTGAAGGTCAAAATATCGGCAGGAGGATACTTATCACGACCAGGAAGACACCTACCAATCTAGTTTTATTAAAAGCTGCGAGAAAACTGAACTCTAAATTAATAAGTTAGGTATATTTTAGTTTTACCAGACCACTGAGCTGATTAACAGCTCTCCTAGGGCTGGCCCGAAGGATTAGATATTTTCACGTGGCTATGAACCAACTGGTCACCTAGCAACGGTACCTACAGCTTATTGTGGGATCCGAACCACACTATATCGAGAAATGAATTTCTATCACCAGAAATAAATCCCCCTGATTCCGCGTTGGCAGAGCCGGGAATCGAACTTCGGACCACCGGATTGGTAGCCAAGCGCGAAAACCACTCGTCAAAAGAGGAACAACTCTAAATTAATAATGTGACCATTTGGAAACTAGTCATGCTAAAAATATTTGGGCAAGTTCCCAAGAAATAAACCTGTGACCTTGGAACAAATAACATTGGTGGAAAATTATCACCACATCCAAATCCCAATCTACCAAGATTCATAAAGAAACAGAAAACTACAATGTCATTCATTCAAATCGACCTGCAACCTTAAAAAATAAATCAAGATCAAATATACCTAGAATAATACCTTTAACAGTGTCAGTTCGAACGCTCATAGATTACTAAACGCGACTGTCAAAACACAGATACAAAGCTATAATCTTTGGTTTTAAATTTAAATGCGAACCTGAAAAATTGACATGAGTAGAAATTATTTGGGAAAAATCATGAACATGCCTCATAGTACGTACATACGAACCCAGTTTTATACGAGACAGATTAATAGATACTGCAGGTTTTTAAACAACAACAACAACAACAACAACAACAATAACAATAATAATAATAATAATAATAATAATAATAATAATAATAATAATAATAATAATAATAATATTGAATGGCTGCATTGCGCGAACCAATCTTATATTGTCTTTTCTCAGTATAAGAAAAATTCAGAAGATCCCATATAAGATTAATTCGCACGATGAAGCCATCATTTTTAAGAGAATAATAATAATAATAATAATAATAATAATAATAATAATAATAATAATAATAATAATGCCACCTTTCGGCATAGTCGAATGCAAGTAGCAACGACATTGCCAGTTACTGTGATAAAGTTAGACTGTATCCTTCTCAAATTCTGAATAGAGTAGAATATAGAATTTAGGCCAAAGGCCACGCGTTGGGACCTATGAGGTTATTCAGAACTGAAATTGAGAAGGAAAAGTTTAGAAATGTGTAACAGAAGGAAAGCCTCGCAATTGCACAATGCATAAATTGTTAGGAGAGGGGGGCAAGTAAAAATAAAGAGAAAAAGAATATGAATGGAGGTACAGTAAAAGGGACGAAAGGGGTTGCAGCTAGGGGCCAAAGGAGGTCCACTGATGGCACTCACCCCGCACGGAGCTCTCAGATTGAGGAGATGTGTACACAGAAACTCAATCATTCTTCTGCAACGCTGCAATTGAAAAGCACAACAGCTGCCTTGTAAGAAGGCAGCGGAAGAGTTGCAAGAAACGTGACGAGGAAGTCTCGCTGTGGACGCCACTGTTGTCAACATGATCGCATTTGGGCAGAGGATCGTGACCTGGTTTCCACCGTCACATTTCTGGGGTGGGGGGGGCATGATCACTACTGACTTTCATTAAGGGCACTTATCCTGTCCCCAATTGAAAATGTCGTGTTGTGCATGAGTGAGTTCCACTGGATTCTACAACTCGTTCTTTCTTTTCATTATATGTTTACGTATTTATGATAAAGAAAGTTATACAACAGGGACAGACGTATGTCTCTTTGTAGGTATGTATGTGTATGCACATACACATTATTATATATATATATATATATATATATATATATAATATATATATGTATATATAAAAAAAGCGAATAACACAGGATATATAATATATATATATATTTTTATATATATATATATACATATATATATAATATATATATATATTATATATATGTGTGTGTGTGCGCGTGCGCGCGCGCGCGTTTTAACACAAATATATATACACACACACATATATACCAAGGGGAATTACAGCATAACTTATAAATGCTCCTACTCCAGCCAAGAATCGAACCTGGCTGTCGAGAGAGCTAAGCTGATATCGTCTGTGCTGTATATATGCAAGTCATAATGTTATATATTATATAATATAATATATATATATATATATATATATATATAATATATATATATAAATATATATATATATATATATATATATATATATATATATATGAATAATTATCACATCACCGTGATTCATATAGATCATTCGAGCTACAAATGTCCATTAATATCTAATTCGCTCTATCTCGAAATGATATAGTATTTTCATATATGTACTGACTGGATAACGTCCACTGGCCGTTCCTGATTTCGTTCCCGTCCACTGGACGGTGGTTCGATCCCATGAGGGGACGAAATTATTATTAACTAAAAAATTCCCCTTCGGTACATATATGAAAATATATCAATTCCGAGGTAGAGCGAATTAGATATTAAAGGACATTTGTAGCTAACGAATGATATATATATATATTATATATATATATTATATATATATATATATATATATATATATATATATATATATATATATATATATATATATATATATTATTATTTTTTTTACAGTCGATATCAACCCATTTCCTCCATGATGGCTGACCGGTACGTTTGTAACACTTGACAAGGTAGAAAAATTACACGCACTTATTATCCCTGCAATTTTGCTCTCCCAAGGCGGTG
>NC_061101.1:48519666-48529666 GCF_015104395.2 Macrobrachium nipponense
AAATATATTGACGGGTGTAATCTACGAAAATACAACGAACTAGTAAGAACTCCTGACACAAGAAATAGTTTTATAAAGTAAAAAAAAAACGCTACACTGCGGATGAAATCGGATGCAAATAACTTATGGATGGTATCATTCAACTGTGTACACATCCGCAGCTGTGACTGTATAGAGGAATGTACGTCTGACAACGGAGCCCCAGTTGATGAAATACGTTACAAATTTCACTTAACTGTTTCCTAAACTAAAAGAGTCATTCTTCACAACACAACAACCTAGTAGATAGGCTAGCAAAATTAAGAACAGAGTATAGAATTTCGACCAAAGGCCAAGCGCTGGGATCTATAAGTAATTCAGCGCTGAAGCTGAAATTGACTGTAAAAGGTCAGAGGAATACCTCAAAGCAGTTGTACTGTGGAGAGGATGGAAAGTAAGATGGAAAAGAGTATATGAACGGAGGTACAGTAAAAGGAATGAAAGGATTGCAGCTAGTGGCCAAAGGGACGCTGCAAAGAATCTTGAGTAATGCCTACAGTGCACCGCATGAGGTGAAATGATGGCACTACACCATATGGGGACTAACCTAGTTAAAGCTAGGTGTAAATATACGATCGACACTTACGACAGGGGAAAAAAAAAAAATAAATAAATAAAAAGCCATTCCTTAAAACGGGATTATTATTCACTGAGAAAAATTATGTTAATGTTGTTCAAGTTCCCTAATAAACCCTCAAAACTTTGAACTTGGTGTAGAAACTGGAAATCATAGTCTCTTTTAAAAAGAAAAGATTGCATACTGACAGCCATACGATAAATTTGCAAGTCAAATATTCAAGAGCAAACAGAGGAACAATATTCAAAACAAGGAAGACTAACCCGGAGGTTTTTAACATGGCATATCCATACCCCTTGGGGGGGGGGGGGGGGGGGGGTGGGGGGGGGGGGGGGGGGGGGGGGGTTATGAGAACCACATGCTGGGGTTATGTGACTTGATCTCTGGATATTTGTAAATATTTTATTTTAATGTGTCAATGTCTTAAATGGGTACATTTTGTAAATAAATATTTATATAAACGATAAATACTTTTCATATTCTTGTATGTTCTATTCATACCTAAAGTATGTATTTAAACTAGGTATATCAAGTTATATTGTCAACAAATAAGACTTAAGCGAACTTTAACCAAGGGAATATGGAACCATGCTGGGTAATTCATGGGGGCATGGAGTCATTCAAAATTTAAAGAACCCCCCCTGGTCACTAACAAATAAATAAATAAATAAATAAATACATGAATAAATAAATAAATAAAAAAACTTTTCCTCAGGGTGGAGGCAGGTCTCAAAAAATCCAGAGAGGCTTTCCCAAACATTTTACGTAAACCAATATATCTGATGTAGCTGAAGGCGAGATGGACCAAATATGCTTCTCAAAGGGGAATTTTAAAATGAGGACAGTAACCAATATTTTTCGGGCGAGTCGCAGACCATTAACGATAACACCGTGAATAAAAAAATCTCTAGGCGAGGGACCCAATGTCCCAGGGCTTTAACTACATTTCTGCCGAACCGATGCATTAGCTTTCAAAGCCAGATTAGTGTTGTAATATATATATATATATCTATATATCATATATATATATATATATATATATATATATATATATATATATATAAATATCTACGTATATATGTATATATATACATATATATAAAACATATATATATATATATATATATATATATATATATATATATAATATATATATATATTTACATCTACTTAATATATGTATATATATATATACATATATACATACACATCAGATAATAATATAATCATAAATACATAATAAACTAATATATACATTATATAATACACATATACATACATATAATATATATTATATATCTTATATATGTAAAACAAACATATACTACGTAGTACTACATGCAGGAAATAAAAAAGAAGTACTGAATGGATTGGCCACCTTACCTCCACCTATTTAGTTGTTCTCTCTCTCTCTCTCTCTCTCTCTCTCTCTCTCTCTCTCTCTCGAGACGAGAGAGAGAGAGAGAGAGAGAGAAAAAAAAGTACAAGCCATTAACAACTACCAGGCGTGTTCTACCGCTATCTCAGCACCATCTATCTGGCAAAAACAACTGTCATTACTGTTATCGCTTAGTCGCTATCTAAAGTGGGCTGATCTCTGTGTAAATACACTTATACATATTTTAGACTCCCGTCATTAAACCGTAGCGCAACAGCGGAGAGAGACTTATAAATGTGTCTGTGTTAAATGCTTTTTCCCAAGGTCTTTTTCCATGCATGCATACCTGCGTTTGTTCCCATCGAAATGGTATGCGTATCTTGGAATTGGACTATACAATTGAGCCCAAAAGCCAAGTGCTAGGACCTACGATCTACACGGTCATTCAGCGCTTGAAATAAAGTTGAAGTAATTGTTGGGAGAGGGTGGAAAGTAGGGTGGAAGTGAGAGAATATGAACGTGAAGTAAAAGGAACGAACGAAAGGGGTTGCAGCTAGGGGCCGAAGGGACGCTGTAAAAATAATCAAGTAATGCCTACAGTGCACCGCATGAGGTGCATTGACGGCGCTACCCCTAAGGGGATTATAAGTATATCTTAGTTTAACCAGAACTACTGAGCTGATTGAAACAGCTACCGCCTAGGGGACTGGCCCGGCCCAGAAGGATTAGATATTTTTACGTGGCTAGAAACCAATTGGTCACCTAGCAACGGGACCTACAGCTTAATGTGGGATCCGAACCACATTATGTCGAGAAATGAATTTCTATTACCAGCTGGACCACCGGGTTGGTAGCCGAGTGCGAAATCCACTCGTCCAACGAGACCCTGTAGGGGGTTATACATATAAACATTACCAGAGACTATAAAATTTTATGAGTCCAGTTCTAGATTGGGGAGGAAGTATCTGAATTACTTTCTTCTATTAAAACTGACATGGGACTGAATCTTGCGAAATATGAAATAAGAAAAAACGAGTAAAAAATGCGCCGGTGTTTCTTCGGCGCAATCGAGTTTTTTGTACAGCGTAAAAAACCATCAGCTACGACCGGACCGGTAGCGTCTCAGTTGCTTCCCAGATGCGGTAAAGGGAGGGTGCTTCCCACGCCACCGGAAAGCGCTGCCACGATCCATGGCTAACTTTAAACTTGAATAAAATAAAAACTACAGAGGCTAAAGGGTTGAAATTTGGTATGTGTGATGATTGGAGGGTGGATGATCAACATACCAATTTGCAGCACTAGAGCTAGGAGTTTTTTTTTTAGATCTGAGGGCTGACAGAATATAGTGCTGACGGACGGACAAAGCCGGAGTAATAGTTTTCGTTTACAGAAAACTAAAAGTGGGATCCCGGTGAGTTTCATAACATAATCCTGCAGTGAATACCTTAATATCCTGCCTTCGACACAGCGGAAATGAACCCTTCACTAATACAGGAAAGGAAAGGAAAGGAAAAAGGACAAAATCTATATCCTAGATGGAGGAAAAGTGCAAAACTGAAATTTTATGCGGAAATAAAATAAGAGCACAGAAAATTTCGTAACAGTCATGGAAAAGTTAAGTCATTGACAACACGCACCAATACTTGCCTCTTGTGCTGTTTATGTAACATTAAAAAATTATACATTTATATATATATATATATATATATATATATATATATATATATATATATATATATTTATATATTACTCACATTGGAATCGAATCCAGGTCGTTCGACTGAAAGGGAAGAGCGCTACCAACCAAACCTGGTTTAAAGACCTGGGTTCGATCCCCATGTGAGCCAGAAATTTATTTCTGTTCCACATGAAATTGCTTGTTGATTGCTTATATATATACATATATATACACATACATATACATATACATATATGCATATGTACATATAAACCACATAGACCCACAACCCCACACACACAGACACATACACACACATACACACGTCTCTATGCTCTATATTTACCACAAAGACAAGGAATGAGGCATCCCAGCAGATTACCCATGTCGACGTGCTTGATGGAAGCGCTTGATGGAAGCGCTTGATGGAAGCGCCTGATGGAAGCGCGATGATGTCCTCTCAGTTCATGGAATCATTTGAGGACACCGTGAAGCGGCCATGAAGCCGGCGCCTCCCGTATACATTTGAATACAGAAGAGGAACCACAAGCCGCCGAAATTAGGATAGGGGAGTGTCGCATGTACCGAATGTTTCTTTCATATAACGCCCTGCCGAAAAAAAGACCTAAAAAAAATCGAGGCGAGTAGGATATTAAGGGCTGAAACTTCTATATTGCTTTTTCACTGAAGGAACAAAGTTTGGGAGCAGCTTTCGTAAATCGAAAGGGAAATATATGCACAGAATTTTGCATATGTATAATATACAATATTTAATTTTACACATATAATATGCAATTTATATTATATTTTACACACATAATATACAGTGTATTGAATTTTTTCCTGAATCGGGAACTGCTTTTGAGTTAATACTCAACCTGACATGTGGCGTTTACACACACCTTATACAATATGCAATGTATTGGAATGGAGAAACAAATCCGCAGTTATGCATGGGTACAAATATATTTAAACAAATAAATCTGTAAACAGTTTCCGGGAATCTGTTTGTTTTCCAAGTTCAATCTCGAGAGGATAATGGGAATCGAGCAAATTCCCGAAAGCTCTGTCTAGTTTCATTTTCAAATATATTTGCGCCCATGGCCATACATAACTGCGGATCTGTTTCTCCACTGCAATACAATGCACATTATATACAGTGGATATGAGCGCCACGTGTCAAGCAGAGTATAAACTTAATACATTGAGTGCCTGAAACTGATTACGTCAAAAATTTCAAAATGTGAACCATTAAATCATAGTAGTACTTTTCCGAGATGTATACTATAGTAGAATCACATCAACCGTGCATTTGATGTCTAGGCCAGTCCCTTACGACGCTCCTCATTGGCTGTTGATAAGCCAATCACAGGGCTGGAGACTCTCAGTCTCTCTCGAGAGTTCACAAAGGAAGGATGTATGTTCCACCTCTCCTGAAAGACGTATACCTCAGGGGAGGTGGAACACACTAGAACCTATCCATGTGAACTCTCCAGAGAGACTGAGGAGCGTTTCCAGCCCTGTGATTGGCTTATCAACAGCCAATCAGGAGCGTCGTAAGGGACTGGACTAGACATCAAATACACGGTTGATGTAAATCTACCAGAGTATTGCACCAGCTCGTTTTTTTTTTTTTTTTTTTTTTTTTTTTTTTTTTTTTTTTTTTTTTTTTTTACCATTTTTTTTTTTTTTTTTTTTTTTTTGGGGGGGGGGGGGCCAGACCCCTAGGTTAGGTGAGGTTAGGTTGGAAACAAATAAAAATATCATAAATTTAGGTGTGGGAAATATTAAGAAATCCTTTTCAAGAAGATTCGATGGTTAGTTTTTAAGATATGGCGCCCCACTTTTTTCAAGGAAGATTCCGGACCTCTGTTACAGTTCCAGAAAATGCCACTAAGACTTTTCCCTGAGAAAAGCGGGACGTTATATCTTAAAAACTAACCAAAGAATTCTTAAAAGTAATCTCATTATGTTTCCCACACCCAAATTACATAACAGATTTCACCTAGCCCCGTGGTTCTCAACCTGGGGGCCATGGCAAGAATTTAGGGGGGGGGCCAAGGTGGGCTGTTGCAAATTATACCTCTGTAAATAACATTAGGAATCTGAATAAAAAAAAAAAAAAAAAAAAAAAAAACTTGCATTACTGCCATGGCAAAGAAAATTTTCTTTTCTAATTGATTAAGTTGACAATAATTACGACTGTAAACTTCGTAATAAAGCAAGGGTGTTCTCTTCATCAACATTTTATTTATTTATTTATTTATTTTTTACCTTTTTTGGCGGGGTGCGATTTGGGAGAAAAATGAAGGGGGAGCCACACGAATGTTGAGAATTCATGAAGGCGCGGAGGGGGGGGGGGGGGGTGGGGGGGGGGGGGGGGATGGAGTGAAAAAGGTTGAGAACCACTGACCTAGCCTAACCGAGAGAGAGAGAGAGAGAGAGAGAGAGAGAGAGAGAGAGAGAGAGAGAGAGAGAGAGGGCTGGTGCAATGCTAGCATGCATCCCAGGAATCTGCGGCCGGGTAATGACAGGTCAAACAAAAATTGCATGAAATGTAACGCGTTTGTAAACCAACTCACTGGCGTCCATCTAAAAATGAAACATCACGAGAGGCACTGGAAAAATGTTTAGGTTTGTTTAACGTGAGAAGCATGACGTTTCATCAATGATTTCATTGGCAACTTGCAAGGTCTGTTTTTTGATAACATATCAACTCCTTTATTATAAGACTCTTACCGTTCTGTTGTATCAATCGTTATCATTAACAGTGTTAAGCACTTTTTGACACAAGCACTTTACCACTTTTCAACAAGCATTTTAACACTTTTAACGTAAGCACTCTAACACTTTTTAACACGAGCGCCATAACGCTTTTTAACACAAGAACTTTAACACTTTGTAACACGAGCATTTTAACACTCCTTAACACAAGCATTTTAACACTTCTTAACACAGGCATTTTTAACACTTGCTGACACAGGCACGCAGATCTCGAACGCAATAACTGCCCAGATCAAACGTCAATCGCTATTAACTTCTCAACTGCTACGTTCACTTTAAACAATTTTGTGTAATCGAGCAATTGAAGTCTTCTCTGGCGACTTCAGAGACTCGCAAGAATACCACAGACAATTCAATACAAAGGGCTGGCCATTATTCATGCTTTTGCATTCGCACGAAACATATTCAAGCTTTTCACTCCGTCACGCGCACACACGCTCACGCAAACAAACACACACACAAAATGGTCAGCCGAAATTTTGCTACACTTGACCAGGCTCGGTTATTGCTGGATCGTTAAGCGCCATTCAATGCGTGAATCCCCTTGTGACGTCACGTCGTGTTCTGCAGGTGTGCATACATGGCCTCAGTAACCAAATGGAGAGAGAGAGAGAGAGAGAGAGAGAGAGAGAGAGAGAGAGAGAGATACAAATCCATATCAAATAAACAGAAAGTCGAGTATACAAGTCGTGCGGTTAAATGGTACAGTGGAGTAAATAAGTGTCCAAAAGGCTAAAGAGTGAATAGAGGTGAAATGGACTAGAGAGAGAGAGAGAGAGAGAGAGAGAGAGAGAGAGAGAGAGAGAGAGAGAGAGAGAATTATTGGTAGGGAAGCACGGAGGGGAAGAGTTCCACTCCATCTCCCACCTGTTAAATCTAGAGCACCTGATATAATGACCCACTACAAAGTCCGCCATCAGATACAACTCTTAATTGGAAATGAGTTCGCACCAGTCCTCTGAATTCCCACAACTGCTATCATAGGTAATTCGACGGTAGGAATGGCTTGGAATATAAAATTTAGGCCAGAGGCCAAGAGCTAGGACTTATGAGGTCATTCAGAGCTCAAAAGTTAAGTGACAGTAAGGTTTGAAAGGTAAAAAGGAGAAAAACCTAAAAGCAGTTCCACTATGAACAACTGCTGTTAGGAGAGGGTTTCAGGAAAGTCAGACGGAAGACAGCTAATATGAACGGAGGCACAATAAAGGGAATGAAAGAGGTTGCAGTTAGGTGCCGAAGGGAAGCGGCAAGGAACCTTAAGTAATGCCTACAGTGTGCCGCGTGAGAATATGATTCATAGTACGAAAAAACCCTAGTTCTACAAAACTAAATTTATTTGCTTTGCCTAACTCAAATCTCACAATTTGTTTTATTTGATAAACAAGTAATATAAACAGATGACTTGGAGTAAAATCGCTGTTCAACGAAGCCCTATTGGGTCTGTTTCAGACGCTCACGAGTTCTGAGAGGTACGTACAGACAAACTGGGATCTTTGGGATCCACTAAAACCTGCTGAAAGAGCATGGGATCAGTTTTGCCAGGACGCATTTTTTCCTAGATGTAACCGAGTGGCAGAGCGTTTGCCTGAAAAAAGCGGGACGCCATATCTCACAAACTAACCATATTATTTCCTTGAAAATAATCTCATGTTTCAAACATCCAAATTAAGAAATACACACGACCAATCTCATCTAATCTAACTCAACTCAACCTAAGCTAGGGGCGTGGCAAATATATATCCGGGGTTGGTGTAATGTTAGCATACATCTCAGGAGTTTGCTACCGGTAGGGGGCGTGGCAAAAAAATGGGGGAGGAGGGGGGGGGTGGCTGGTGCATTACTAGCATACATCTCAGGAGTTTGCTACCAGTACCTTAGGAAATAAATACAGAATGCATGAAACCTGTCATGAATCTTCCATAAAGAAACAATGCAGTTGACATTTCAAAATTCGCATCAAATTGTCTCGTGATCCAGTGCTTGTCTGCCACATCTCTGTAACTAATTCTTTACAGGAAAGCTTTGTTGTTCAAGAATTTCTCTGTTAGTGACTTTCTCGTGTTCAGCACTGTAAGACTAATCGCCATCTTTAACCACACAACTGAGGAATACAGAAAAAATTGACGAAAATTAAATTTTCCACAAATATACACCATGGCTGTTACACCTTCGACCAAGGAGATTCTAGCCTATTTAACATGACTTTACCCAGGCACGTTTCTGGGCATTCATAATTATTTATTTCCTTAAGCAATATAATAACTAATACTTCATTCAAGCACCACTTGAAGTGTACATGACTTGCACAAGAAATTCACTAATAAAACTTGTATTACTCGTATCCCTGTTAATACTGACATTGACAAAACTTGCACATTATAAATAAGATACTCGTATTATATTGAATACAACCTTATGTTCGCTTGTGGAGTAAGCCTACAAACTGCTTTGTTGTTGTTGTTGTTGTTGCTGCTGCTGCTGCTGTTGTTGTGTTCTGGGGGGGGGGAGAAGCCCTATGGGAAAAGGCTAAAAAGGTCTGATCAAGGCGTTTCGCGATGAGTTAAAGATATAGGTCTATGTAACGCTTGCGTTGCCCATGTATACATTATAGACACGATAACTGAAACTATTTCAAATGTTGGAAAGAGCATGCAAAACTAGTGACTCTCTTTGAAAGAAATGTAAAAATGCCGAGTGCTTTAATGGAACACTTAACAAAAGCAATGAAACTTACATTCACTGAACGAAGGATTCACGTTCCAATAGTACAGATGTTGCCCTCCTAAAATAATATATTGCCCACTGCAACACGTACCACGCTATATATACATGACAAACATTAACCAGGAACCACTTTTTATACTTTTTATTGCAAATGCAAAATTCAGTTGATATAAAATTGAGAGGAAAACCAAACGGAAGAGTGAATAGCTGTATATATATTAGAAATTCTCTCTCTCTCTCTCTCTCTCTCTCTCTCTCTCTCACACACACACAAGCCACAAATGCATAACACGGAAGAGAATGCAAGAATTGACTTTAATACATTTTTGTATGCACTTCATCTCAAGAATTTTCAAAAATAAGGCAAAGAATGCTCTGTATATTCGACATGCAGGTATTAATTGTAATAAACATTAATCACTGCTCGGCCCATACCACTTTTATATATTTCAACCATAATATTGGCATCTGTATCTAAGTTATACAAACACGAATCTATATATATATATATTATATATATATATAACATATATATATATATGATATTATATATATATATATAATTATATATATATATATCGCTGGGCACCGTCCGATAGTGGCTGATTAGGAGGAAAACATATTATAAACAAAGGTGAAGATTCTGTACCGAATAACCTAAGATGGGTGTAATGTGAAGGGAATATTTGAAAACTGGAGGATTTACGTTCCCATGTTTATTTCCATACATACTTAAACATACACACACAACATATATATAATATATATTTACACATATATATGTGTATATATATACTATATATAATATATAGTCACAAAT
>NC_061101.1:48534666-48547166 GCF_015104395.2 Macrobrachium nipponense
TAAAGCAACTGATTTTGGGAGAAAACACGCGGTAGAGGGTAGAAAGGAATTTCTGGTCTGACGGAAGCTTAGGGTAAGATAGGCAAGTCACGAGAGGAGCTAGGCCTCGAGATGGATTTTAGGGACCTCTACAATAAGACCTATTTTCCTTCTCAATTTGCTGGCGGTTGTTTACCACTTTCAGGCAGTGCCCGAGGCGGTGTATGGAAGCCCAGTGATTCACAGAGAACCAGCCTCTTTGTCAGTCACAAGCGACTCCTAAAGCGAGGCAGACGTGGCTCTAGCCTCCTTCTCTGATGGGACGTCAGCCCTCTGTCCAAACGCTGGTGGGACTATCTTCAGAGCACGACACATGTCAAAGTCTCAAGTAATTAAGGTACGTCTAGAAAGTGTAAACTCCGAACCAGCCCCTTTTCCTACCAGACGATTCTTGCTAATTTCATTTTCAAGTCTCACTTTTATCCCTCCTACATCAAAAGCCCTTTGTCCTCATCGGGCCACGTGCTTCCCCTTGTAACTTGTTAAAGACTAAGTCTTCAGTGCATACCTCAGTTAAACATTAGAGTTCCTTTTCCCCAGTGTTAGAGAAAATCGAATAATCGTAACTTGTGCCAGAAGTCCTTTTTTTTTCCAGATTCCCTGAGTCACGTGTCCAAGTCGTTGCGCCCGCAAGTGTTGCATTACCGCAAGATTTCGAAACCAGCTTTTACGTGAACCTCATTTTAAGCCAACTATCATCCTCTTGTGAGAAAGATTAGTCCATGTGTGGGCCAGTTGCATTTACTTTCCCAGGCTGTTAAGCAGCCTCTTGTAAAAAAAAATAGATGTAAAGTAATTAGCAGAGTTTCTGGCGACCTTTTCCTCTAGAGTAAATTATCACTATAAATCCTTTTTACGGTAAGTTCAAGTAATTTATTCTGTTTTTCCCTCAACTATTTCCGTTTACGTATTCGAGCCCTTCAAGGCCAGGCTTCATACGTAACAATATATATATATATATATATATATATATATATATATATATATATATTATATATATATATATATAATATATGTATATATATATATATATATATATAGTATATTACATTATGTATGTATATATATATATATATATATATATATTATATATATAATATATATATATATATATATATATATACTATACAGGTGTGCAATGTATATTCAAGTCTATATTGATACGATCAAACTTTCTCTGTTTTCGGTGTTCTGTATCTGGGCGCATCAAACCATCCATTAAAATAGAAAATTAACACAATTTACTTTTATTGCAACAGACAATACCAATCGTTACATGATAAAAATGTTAGTATTTACGATTTAAATGACAGAAAAAGGGAAAATTGACTTTACTTTTGGTTTTAAATCCGAATGATTCACTGGACAGAGAATTTCCAGGAAATATTTTGTAGCAAAGGAAACCCAAATGAACAGTCATATAAAAAAAATACCTACCATAATAATAGGAGTATCGAGAACGGTCGTCAAACATCTTTTATCTCTGAACTTGTGTCCTTGTCTTTGTTGTTAAAACACTACGACTGCATAATAATCCAAAGAAAGATTATTCCTCTTTCGTTTACCCCAAGAGCTTTCTTTCCTCGTTGCTGAAGCACTATGACAGCATAATCATCCTTGAAACTATATATTCCTTGTTCGGTTTGTCCATAACACTTTTGTCCTCGTCTGGACTTGTTGCTAAAGCACTATGATAGCATAAGACTCCATGAAAAAAATATATATTCCTTGTTCGTTTAGTCCAAAAGAGATAACTTACATTCCGAAGCTTTTCCCTTCACTAACAGATACCGAAGGAATATTTCACTCCTTTCCATGATAAAAATAACCCAATTAAAAATCACATTAGATCACAAACAACACAGATGCAAAGTACACGATCGCTACCGATAGCAACTGACATCTAAATCTCACAAACACGAGACCGTATTGCAATGCAACAGGCTCTCGTGCAGATGGGGATCAGAACGGCCCTCGAATGAGGGGTTATGGGGAGGATAAAAGTGCGATACTGACGAGGAGTGCCGTGGAGCTCTGAAGGGGGGTGGGAGGTAGGACGGAGTGGGCGGGGGTGGGGGGAGGAGGGAGGGCGGGACGGTTAGGGGGTAAGAGGACCACGACACTAAAAACCCTTCACACTAAACAGTTGGACGCCTTATGGGGAAGAAAAGAGAGAAAAGAGAGAGAGAGAGAGAGAGAGAGAGAGAGAGAGAGAGAGAGAGGAGAGAGAGAGACTACTCAGGGGTTCGTTATATGATGGCGCAAATAAGTTATTCTCTTCTCCGCGTTCCGGGGGGTTTAAAAGATTAGCTAGAAAATTGCCAAAGCGAACGAATATGTAGTTAATAGCGGTGGCGCGATTCGCAATAATTTAGAAATTAAAATAAACACGAAAGGGATGTAAAGAGTTCAGATGGATGAAAGGCCTACACACACACACCACACAAACAACAAAAAACCACACACACACATATATATATATATATATATATATATATATATATATATATATATAAATTAAAAACAAAAATATATATCATATATATTATATATAAAAATATATCTCGAAATAGCTATATATAATATATATATATATATATATTATATATAAATATATAATATATTATTATAAAGATAAATATATATATATTACTATTAATATATATATAAAAATATATACTTAGATAATAATATATATATTAGATCTATATATAGAATATATTATCTAATATATATATATACACACTATAACGCAATTAAGTCACAAATGGGTCCCTTTAATATCTAATTCGCTCTACCTCACAATTAATATATTATCCTATATGTTGACTGAAGGGGAATTTTTAGTTGATAATAACTTCGTCGGCTCCCGGGCGCGAACCAAAGAAACAAGAAATCAGGACGTACAGTGAAGCGCCTTTAACCACACAACTAAAAATTCCCCTTCAGTCAAAATATAAGAAAATATATTAATTGTGAGGTACAGCGAATTAGATATTGAAGAAAATGTGTAGTAGCTTAATGCGTCTGTATGAATCACGGTGATGTGATCGGACTCATATATGCACACATGCACATCAATTTTGTCTGATAAAAAACCAGCGCTCAGGTCTGATAGATTCCATGTGAAAGATGGCTCTCTCATCCTCGCGTGCCAGAGATGGATTTGTCGGCTCTGTAGCCGAGGAATAAATTACTCTGTTGCTGATCTCTGGGACCGAGTTCACTCACTCCAGTCACGGAATATCGGTTAGAATGGGTAGCAGTATTCGCGGGGATTGTACCAGTA
Organism: Macrobrachium nipponense; assembly: GCF_015104395.2. NCBI lineage: Eukaryota > Metazoa > Arthropoda > Malacostraca > Decapoda > Palaemonidae > Macrobrachium > Macrobrachium nipponense. The sequence goes on from NC_061101.1 coordinate 48,537,995, forward strand.
TTCGCGGGAGTTATGAAGAATTGGGTGGGCTCAGTGCTCTCATCCCAGAAGACTTTGTTGGGGGAACAGAGAGTAGTACCCTTGTGGCAGCATACTTTCATTAAAAGCATAAACATATTGTGTGATATATATATATATATATATATATATATATATATATATATATATATATATATATATATATATATATGTGTGTGTGTGCACATCTACATAAACACACACACACACACACACACACACACACACACACACACACATATATATAATATATATATATATATATATAGATTCTATATTATATACTATCAGCCAAATTCATAACATTTGGCTGATAGTATTATATGCTAACTATCAGCCAAATGTTATGAATTTCCAATCACTTACCAAGGTGGATATGGGTTGGTATCGATTCTATGTAATATATATATACAGCATAATGATCTATATGAACTTCTCTCTCTCTCTTGATGGCTGAGTAGCCGATGTCGACTCTAACCTTTGTTTCCATACCAAATGCACAGGTTCGATTCCTGTCCACGGCAGAAGCTGTTGTCAACTATAATTTCCTTTGGGTATAAGTGATACCCAAGGAATGAGCAAATGAAGCATTGATTTTTATGTTTATATATATATATATATATATATATATATATATATTACATATATATACCAACATACACATACATATATATGTGCATGTGCAATACTAATGCATGCTCAGGCTCAAGAAGTATTAAACACATTACTGGTTATCAGTATCTCTCTCAATAGAGCACAGAAGAGGTTGCTTATTTTGATGCTTTCAACGAATTTTCTCTCTAAATTGAAAAGTTTGTCCTCTTGGTGGCATGAAGTTTAGGCCAAAGCCCACGCACTGGAACCTATGAGGTCAATCGGCGCTGAAACTGCAACTTGCAGCAAACGTTTGTAAGGTGTCACATGAGGAAAACCTCAAAGCAGCAGCTGCACCATGGAACAATTGTTAAAAGAGGGTAGATAGGAAGATGGGAGAAAGACAATATGAATGGAGATACACAGTGCAAGGAATGAAAGGGGTTGCAACTAGGGGCCGCAGGGACGGTACAAGAGCCTTTATTAATGCCTACGGTGCACCACGTGAATTGCACTGACGGCACTAAACAAACCTCCCGCCCCCTACCCAAAGGTAATTACCAGCATCTGGTCAATGCCAGCAATGCTCTCCAGATCCCATAACATAGGAGAAAAACTGAACTACTATGCCACTTTTTGTCATGTTTTTATCTTATTTTATCCCTTTGCATCTTCTTCTTCCCAGCTTTATCCGTATTCGAGGTCGCCGTTTTTAATGAGTCTCTTCCATCTACCTCTGTCCTGTGTCATTTCCTCCCATACTCCCTTCTCCCTCATATCATCTCTAATGTAATCTCTCCTCCACCTGGTCTCAGGTCTTCCTCTCCTTCGTGTTCTATCCACCTCCACGTCCATCACTGCTCTTGTCATGTGTTGCTCTTCTCTTCCCATCAGGTGGCCATACCATCTTAACCTTGCTTCTTGCACTTTCTTTGATGCTTCAGTGACCTTTATCCCTTTACACGATCTGCTGAATTAAGATTAAGTAAAAAACCACAAGTTCAAACAGACACACACACATTACTGAGCCATACTCAATCATGTCCAAAACTTTGGATACCAATTAACAAATGCAAATCAAGTTCTGAACTTGAAGAAAATAATCGACTTCAAACGAGACAAAAGATGAAATGGCCATCACCGCCAATCAAGGAAGTATGCTGTACTTAGACGAGAGAGAGAGAGAGAGAGAGAGAGAGAGAGAGAGAGAGAGAGAGAGAGAGAGAGAGAGAGAGAGAGAATTTACACAAGTGTTTCTAGACTTCACATCTCACATAACCACACTCGTTTCACGCAGGTGTTCCGCCCATCAATGGAGAAGGAAACCAAATGATTAAATCCCTCTGGGCGTTCTTTTCTAGACTTCGTTTCTTTGGAAAAAACTTAAAAGTTTAAACCACAGCCCCCAAACCCCATCCATAAAAGAAAAATGGCGAATTATTTTCATACTAATACAGCCACTTTTTATATAAAGAAAAAAAATGATTTGTCTACAATACACAGCGAGACTACGGACATCACGCAGCGAAGGCAGAGTTAGCATCCATATCTATTACGAAAGTAAATGCATAAATTCGAAATACGGCTGTAAACATTACGTCTCGACCACTTGGTTACACAAAGATCTCGCAAAATGTAGCTTTGAGTGTTGAGTCACCGCTTGGGAAAATACGAAAACTGGAGAGAATTATTGTAGAGTACAATTGGTTTCTCCCTTTAAGTACACTTTCAGCTGAAGAAATAGAAGAGGCACAGAAAGTGTTGCAAGATATTTTAATAATTTTCAAAGAGGCTATTGTCTTCATGTTGAAGAAACGAGTTGGATACATGGCCATTTTTATATGCTGACATGATTTTTCTTGCTTTTACATCAAATAACTATAAAAATAAAAGCAATAAAAATCAAGTCAGCATATAAAAATGGCCATGTATCCAACTCGTTTCTTCAACATGAAGACAATAGCCTCTTTGAAAATTATTAAAATATCTTGCAACACTTTCTGTGCCTCTTCTATTTCTTCAGCTGAAAGTGTACTTACAAGGAGAAACCCATTGTACTCTACAATAATTCTCTCCAGTTTTTGCATTTTCCCAAGCAATGACTCAACACTCAAAGCTACATTTTGTTATTGGAGAACCTTTTACTTATACTGAAATTAAAAAACATTATGTAAATATAAATTCTCTCTTAGGAACGATAGCTACTTCCTAAAACAAATCGAAATGTTGACTCCTGCTTCAAAAGACCAGTGCTCTGCGTCAGAAATAGGAAGGCTATGTAAACATCGCTTATTATTAGAACTTGGATATATGCAAGCTAAACAATTAGTTAACTAAAGAATGAAAGAACATTGTGTGTGGGTACAAATTTTCTCTTGGGAACAATTTCTTTTTCCTAAGAGAATCGAACTATCTGTATTCTGGTTTTCAAGGCCAGTGCTCCACCCCTCTGAATCATGGAGATTGTAGACACCAGGCTCATCAGGAGAAACAAAGTATCTGCTTCTTAATCCATCTGTAACCTTTGGATCTATCCCGTAACCCTATGTAGTTTAAAGGCATAAATGAACTTAACTGGAATAAACATTTCCCATGGTGAACTCCGTAACCCCCTGAAGATTGACTCTCATCACCTGGTTTACATGTAAGACCAGTATGCAGCAGCATCTGAGATAAGGAGATTACTGACACTTGGTTTATCAGTAGAAAGATGTACACATCACTTAACCCTATCCATGAGAGCAGATATAAACAAATTCTTTCCCTTGGGAATGCCAGTTGTTTTCATTCGAAGATCGAACTCCGGACTACTGGTTTACGAGATAACTGATCTGCCTCTAAGCTATTCTGAGAATTATGTTATAATTTAATTGCCCACAGGAATTATGTATGTATCATTTAACTCCCTACACGAATTATGTATCATTTAACTCCCAACAAGAATTATGTGTGTATCATTTAATTCCCTACATGAATTATGTATGCATCATTGAATTACCTACAAGAATTATATATTATCATTTAATTCCCAGCACGAATTACAAATTTATCATTTAATTCCCTACACAAATAAAGTACGTATCCTTTAATACCATACACGAATTATGAATCATTTAATTTCCCACACAAAATATATATGTATAATTTAATTCCCTAAAAGAATTATGTATGTATCACTTAATTCCCAGCACGAATTAAAAATATAATTTAATTCCCTACACAAATAATTAAAAATGTATCATTTAATTCCTTACAAAGATAATGTTGGTATCATTTAATTCCCTTCACGAAATATGTACGTATCATTTAATTCCCTACACAAAATATATATGTATACTTTAATTCCCTACACGAATTTTTATGTATCATTTAATTCCCTACACTAATTATGTCCGTGTCATTTAATTCCTTTCACGAATTATGTACGTATCATTTAATTACCTACACAAAATATATATGTATCATTTAATTCCTTAAACGAATTAGGTATGTATCACTGAATTCCAAACGTGAATAAAGGCATCCATATGGGAACCCTCTCTGCCCCCTGAGAGAATGGAACTCTCGAACCCTGGTTTTACAAGACCAGTGCTCTGCCTCTGAGCTAAAAAGGCAATAATTATAATAGTTATCAGTAGAATTATGTGCCTATCATAATTTAAAGAATGAAAGACCATCGTGGGAAACTACAATACAATACCAGTGGTCTACCTCTGAGGAAAGTAGACAACGAACCTCTGGCTTTCCAGAAGAACTCAGTTGTCAGTGTGTTCATTTTACACAACTAGTTCTACACTTCATTTAAAAAAATCCTATAGTCACCTGGCTCACAATAACTACGCAGCAATCATTTTTTTAAATCTATAACCTAAGGCATGAAAAAAAAAGGAACACAGTGGGAGTAAAATTTCCTTTTGTGAAAGTTGTTTGGCCCAAACAAGAATCAAGCACATGGCCTCTGGTTTACAAGATCAGTGAACTGCCTCCAAACTAAGAAGTCTACAGAAACCTGGCTTATTAACAGAATGGCACCTGCCTGCTGTAGAGTTCAACTCTCAACATCTGGTTTACAATATGAGTGCTATGTCTCTGAGCTAAGGAAAGTATTGAAAATTAGTTTATCACAAAATTCATGAATCAGCCTTGTAATCTCATCAACAGTTTGAGATGTATCTATAACTAAATCCATAACTTGAAAACATGAAAGAAGATCATGTGAATAAAACTATCCTCCTAGGGACCTCTGCTCTCTGAGAAAACTGAACTCTCAATCCATGGTTTACAAGACCAGCGGTCCGCTCCTAAGTTAAGGGGACTATAACATCTAACTTATGAGTAGAATTATGAAATTCAGATTTGAAATGAAATGATGGGAATAATGATTTTCCATAAGGGACGGAGTCTATCTCTGATTACTGACTCTCAGTACCTGGTTCCCAAGTAATCCATCCACGAAAGACCATATAAAATATAATTTCCCTTTGGGAATGCCATCTACCTTGATTATCATATCAAACTCTTAATTACTAGTTTACAAGACCAGTAGAATCGAGCTCTCGACCACTGGTTTACAAGGCCAATGATCTGCCTCTGAGAAATGGAGGTTATGACATTTTGTCTTATCATGAGAAATACATACATGTAACTCCAACCAATCATTGCAAAGTCTTTGGGTAAGAATACTAGACACCTCGCTTATCTGGGTAGCTATGCATCTATCATTTATGAAATACATAACCTACGGCATAAAAGAACACTCTTATTATGAAAATGTAACATGGGAAACGCCATTTGGATCCTAAGGGAATAAAACTCTCTACACCTGGTTTACAAGAACAGTGCATTGCCTCTGAGCTAAGTAGCTTACAGAAACTTGGCTTATCAGTATAGTGTATCTATCACAGTCCTATAGCATTTGGCATGAAATAACATGGGGAAAATAAAAGGATACTCCTACTGAATACCATCTGTCAAGTGGTTCACAAGATCAGTGCTCTGTCCTGAGACAGTGCACCAATTCTTTACTAGGGAGGCTACAGACACCTGCCTTATGTGTAGGGTTATGAATTCATTTGTTAACCCAACATACAACTCAATAAATGCAGAAAAAAATAATGGAATAAAAATTCTCCCTTGGAAAAGTCATGGGGAATTACCTCAATTAATGCATTAAAGAACATCATATGAATAGAAGTGTCCATAAGAGAAACTTATTTGCCCCCTGAGAGAATCGAACTCTCGACCCCTGGTTTACAAGACCAGTGCTCTGCCCCTGAGCTAAGGAGGCCATAGGATTTGACCTACCCATCTTGGGGGGGGAAAAGTCTGTACTTACCAATTCATCACTTTACAGGGCAAATAACATAATTTCAAGTTTCAGCAGGCATTTATAAGTACACTGGCGATCAAAATTTAACTTTGTGAATATCAGTTATCGAGAGTGTAAAATTGGAATATAGAATGTTATCACCATATGACGGGAGATCTTGACAAGTAACTCGTCAACAATTGAACAGTTGAGAATAGAGGGAGATTTTGAAAATAGGCAAGAGTGGAGGAGACAACTGACCCCACTGACAAACTGAAAAACCTGACTGGGAGCAAAGTAAAAAGCAAGCAAGCATTATAGAAAAGAGATATAACACTAGTAAATTAAAGCTACAACACTGTCCCACAATGTAAAAGAAAGTCCTTGCCTCGGGGTTTACCGTTGTATAATGTATAATTTACATAAAGACTTCATCTAAGAAGATGATAGTGATGTAAACTCGAAGAAACAAGCAAATCAACTTATTTCAATTAATACCCTTCATATTTTTTTTTGCCAATATACAACAGTTTCCCCAATACGAGTGTAAAGGTGAATGCAATAGGTTGGTACGCGTATTCCAACATGCAAACTTGAGTCTCGGTTACCCTTAGGACCTAATTTTCAATTGAAGAAATGTGTAGGTTGGTAAACCATGTGCATCAGCGTCATCCTTTGGATATCAAACTCTCTCTCTCTCTCTCTCTCTTTCGTGCTGTAGACGATGACGGAACGAAAACTGATGATCCAGAGGGCCACACCAGACCTCTTGATCCCCTCAACACCCTACAGCAATTGGGGAAAGTTGCAAGATGCCACAAAGCAGATTTATTCCAAGGCACTAATGGCGTTTATATTTCTGGCCAACGGTCCTTTTCCAATCGGAAGACCTCTATAGACCCGTTGGACCTTTATGGGAAACTGATAAAACCTCACGAAACACAGGAAGGACGATTCTTGGCTCCTACTGAGAGATTCGATTCCCATTCAAAGGTGGTGCACTTTGGGACGTGCTAAGAAACAGGTCCCAAACGTTTTCAAAACGAAGAAGAGTGCATAGCAATTTTTGGGTAATTATGGGAACAACATCGTAATTTTAGAAACTGTAAATCAGTCCAATTAATAAGAATTATTTTAAGGCCAAAAGACTTTCCACTATTTGCAAGAAGGAAAATGTCAGCAGATACCAAGCTTGGAAAATAGACATACCAACATATCATGGCATTACACTCCTGACATAACTGTCGATTACCCTGAATTTGATTCTTTATAGTAAAAATAAAGGATGAAATTAGTAACTTTTTAGAAAATGTCCAAATAAATTTAAATGACAACAAAGGAACTGGCTTACTACCTCAAACACTGACAAGGAAAACGATTTGCAAAAAGAATCCTGATCAAAATCCCTGTGAACCTCAAGTTGTACATCTTCAGATTTATACATGATTTCAAGCTGAACAGGAAATGCTAGTCCTCTCCAAATCTATTTTAACAGAGAGAGAGAGAGAGAGAGAGAGAGAGAGCAGAGCGAGAGAGAGAGGAGAGAGAGAGAGAGGAGAGTTTTAGAGAGAGAGAGAGAGAGAGAGAGAGAGAGAGAGAGAGAGAGAGAGAAGCAATGTGCTGCTCCACTAAATCAAATGAGTTGGAAGACTGTCACGGAGTTTTAATAATTAATTACGCCAAGTGACAAGGTCTTCCCACGGACGAGCAAAACAAATTTATGAACAGGACCTCCAAAGCAAACAAGAAATAGTCAAGAATAGGACGAGAGACGTATTTTTTTCGTATCTCTAATTAATGAGTGACTGAACTCAGGTCGCCTAACGAAAACAATAACGAAACAATGACCTCTATTTATACGAAACCTGGTGCATTTTATGCCAAAACTTATCTTCAGGTTTTATTAAGGGCTCTTGATTTTATATTCTGTTATATATAGTCGAACAAAGTGCACCCGTTTCAGTGCAGCCACGAAGAGGAAAATCTGGATTGGTCATTAGCTGCGCGCTTAATTAATTGAATTTTTCCAACAAAATAAGGAAGATGAAATTTTGGTTCCATGGTCAGAATAGGATTGGTACACAGAAACGCCACAAAAGACTAAGTTCTTTTGAAAATGAAAAGATCATTATTCCTGTTATTCCATCATAATTTACAATAAGGAATTCTCGTAGCATACTCAGGTTCCCCAAAACACGGAAAATCTTTAAACTTTCTCTATGGGGAAAGAATCTGCATTTCTTAGCAACCGTTTAAAATAAAAGACAATACAAGAAATTTAACATCAAAATGGTTAAGGATTCTCATTTATCAAGAGATGATTAAACTCTTAAGAGAACCTCCCCTCATGATGACTGCAAAAACTTCTGACTTTCAAAGAAAAAAAACGAAAAAAAAATGCGTATCCATCGGGCAACATCATCATGATCTTACAAAAAGAAGGGATAATTATCAACATCTTGCGTAAAAAATTCCCTTTTGGGAACAACATTCGCCCTCTATGAAACTCGACGTTCAAGAAACTCTGGTTCACAAGACAAGTGCAGTGATCTGCCTCTGAGCTGCGGAAGCTAAGGAACTATCTGACTTGTAGAGGACTTATTTGTCCCTCAAGAAAGAGAGGGAGAATTACAATGTTTGGACAAGAAACTAGAAAAATCAAATTTGAAGATTTGCTAGCTACAGAATATCACCTCCCCAAGAGAGAATACAAACCACAAATCATGATTGACAGGATCCGAGTTTGGCCTTTAAACTAAGAAGTTTTCATCGCATCTGATTAATCATAGGAAATGTAGATACTTCGTGGAATGACATTAAATCAGGACAAAGTACATAGCCCACCAGGTATAAATTTCCACTAAGGAACACCTGCTTCAGGGGGAATTGAACAATCAATTTCTTTAATCTCAGTCTCTGAACTAAAATGGCTAGAGAATATGTGAGATGTAAGCAGAGTAATTGGTACTGTAACAAAATCAGCATGTTCAAGTTATGACAATTTAGAAGTTCTTTAGCTAAAAAATTCCAGCAGAGATAACCACTTGCCCCATGAGAGAATCGAACTCTCGACCCCTGGTTTACAAGACCAGTGCTCTGCCTCTGAGCTAAGGAGGCTTGGAACTGACATCTGTTTACACTTGTCATGACGTACATATGCTGTGGGTAACTCTCACACTATGGTTACAAGGCCACTTTCTATATCTGAGCGATGGCACCCACACAGCATCTGGATCACGAAGACACTCATGG
>NC_061101.1:48549666-48557166 GCF_015104395.2 Macrobrachium nipponense
AAAAGGGGCCAGCCAGCCTTCTCATGGAATGTGATAAATAACTGACCATCCAAGTTTAAATATGATATATAATGGGTATAACCGCTTTTTCTCCCACATTTAGCGGTTTCGAAAATATCTGTGCTAAGCCCATCACTCTATCTCTTATGAATTTGAGGCTTTTTCTGCCCCTGCACAGTTCATGGTATAGAATAGTCAATTAAGAGCAAAGGTCAAGAATAGAATAGAATAAAGGATTTAGGCCAAATGCAAAGCGCTGGGAGGACCTATAAGGTCATTCAGCGCCAAAAGGGAAATTGACAGTAAATTAAGTATATCCTAGTTTAACCAGACCACTGAGCTGATTAACAGCTCTCCTAGGGCTGGCCCGAAGGATTAGATATTTTTACGTGGCTAGGAACCAGTTGGTTACCTAGCAACGGGACCTACAGCTTATTGTGGGATCCGAACCGCGTTATATCGAGAAATTAATTTCTAATCACCAGAACGTTGGCAGAGCGGGGAATCGAACTCGGGACTACCGAATCGGTGAACTCCGTAAGCCGCCTGAAGATTGACTTTCATCACCTGGTTTACATGTAAGACCAGTATGCAGCAGCATCTGAGATAAGGAGATTACTGACACTTGGTTTATCAGTAGAACGATGTACACATCACTTATCCCTATCCATGAGAGCACATGTAACCAAAATCTTTCCCTTGGGAATGCCAGTTACTTTCATTCGAAGATCGAACTCCGGACCACTGGTTTACGAGATCACTGATCTGCCTCTGAGCTATTCTGAGAATTATGTATCATTTAATTGCCTACACGAATTATGTACGTATCATTTAACTCCCTACACGAATTATGTATGTATCATTTAATTTCCTACATAAAATATATATGTATCATTTAATTCCCTACAAAAATTATGTTGGTTAATTTAATTCCCTAAACTAATTATGGACGTATCATTTAATTCCCTACACTACTTTTGTATGTATCATTTAATTCCCTACACGAATTATGTATGTATCATTTAAGTCCCTACAGGAATTTTGTATGTATCATTTAATTCCCTACACGAATTATGTACGTATCACTGAATTCCAAACATGTGAATAAAGGCATCCATATAGGAACCCTATCTGCCTGGTTTACAAGACCAATGATCTGCTAAGTAGGCAATAAAAATACGGGTGATCAGTAAAATTATGTGGCTACCACATAAGCGACCATAATTTAAAGAATGAAAGACCATCATGGGAAACTGCTACCCTTTTTTTAAGGGTTTCTTTTGAAAGAATCTAACCATCGACCCCTGGTTTACAATACCAGTGGTCTACCTCTGAGGAAAGTAGACAACGAAACTCTGGCTTACCAGAAGAACTCAGTTGTCAGTGTATTCATTTTACACAACTAGTTCTACGCTTCATTTCAAAGACTCCTATAGTCACCTGGCTCACAATAACTATGCAGCAATCATTTTCTTAAAAATCCATAACCTAAGCCATGAAAAACAGGAACACTGTGGGAGTAAAATTTCCTTTTGCGAATGGTCTGACCCAAACAAGAATCAAGCACTTGGCCTCTGGTTTACAAGATCAGTGAACTACCTACAAACTAAGAAGTCTACAGAAACCTGGCTTATTAAGAGAATGGCACCTGCCTGCTGTAGGGTTAAACTCTCAACATCTGGTTTACAATATGAGTGCTATGTCTCTGAGCTAAGGAAAGTATTGAAAATTAGTTTATCACAAAATTCATGAATCAGCCTTGTAATCTCATCAACAGTTTGAGATGTATCTATAACTAAATCCATAACTTGAAAACATGAAAGAAGATCATGTGAATAAAACTATCCTCCTAGGGACCTCTGCTCTCTGAGAAAACTGAACTCTCAATCCATGGTTTACAAGACCAGCGGTCCGCTCCTAAGTTAAGGGGACTATAACATCTAACTCATGAGTAGAATTATGAAATTCAGATATGAAATGAAATGATGGGAATAATGATTTTCCATAAGGGACGGAGTCTATCTCTGATTACTGACTCTCAGTACCTGGTTCCCAAGGTCAGTAATCTGCCTCTGCATTATTAAGATTACATACATACACACACACATGGCTTATCAAAACTATGTATCTGTTACTTAATCCATCCACGAAAGACCATATGAAATAAAATTTCCCTTTGGGAATGCCATCTACCTTGATTATTAAATCAAACTCTTAACTGCTAGCTTACAAGACCAGTAGAATCGAGCTCTCGACCACTGGTTTACAAGGCCAATGATCTGCCTCTGAGAAATGGAGGCTATGACATTTTGTCTTATCAGGAGAAATACATATATGTAACTCCATCCAATCATTGCAAAGAATTTGGGTCAGAATACTAGATACTTCGCTTATCTATGCACCTCTCATGAAATACATAACGTAAGGCATGAAAGAACACTCTGATTATGGGAAACGCCATTTGGATCCTAAGGGAATAAAACTCTCTACACCTGGTTTACAAGAACCGTGCATTGCCTCTGAGCTAAGTAGCGTACAGAAACTTGGCTTATCAGTATTGTGTATCTGTTAAGGTAAGCGTGACATGAAACGGAAGGCAAACCACACACAACATTACACACACAGCCTCTCTCTCTCTCGGCAATCCCTCTCTCTCTCTCTCTCTCTCCCTCCAAGGAATCTCTCTCTCTCTCCACCTCTTTCTCTCCATTCTAACAGGTAATGAAAATGAGAGAGTTGCGTCATAACATTAACGTTTATTAACAACGAATAAATAAATCAATCAATCAAGTAATCCAGTCTTACAGACTAACCCAAAAAACCCAAAACAGTACATTGTCTAGTCATCAAAAAAGTCTACACCCCTCTGGGAACTCTTTGTCCCCCTGCATTCCAGAACCGTCTGTTTCAAAGATACAGAACACATCCCGGTAAGTACACGCACAAGTTTAACAGACAGAGGCTAAATATTGGATATCATCACAAAAATGTCAAACAGATAATAAGCCACTCTTTGGCTAAAGTAACTCAACACTCACCCAAACAGCCGGACACTAAAACACTATGTCACAAAAACTCCCCCGGCGAACGCCACGGCATCTCGCCTGTGACTTGAAGACCCTCTGTCAAAATCCTCCCATAGGCTTGGGTATGACACTCTTTTAACAGAAAGAGGCGCACACGCACATACGAACACACAGTTCGATAGCGCCTCGCAGTTCTAGCTGCATCCAGTTTCACAAAGGCACTTTGAGAAGAGTTCATAAACCGTCGTGCATTGACTTTTCGAACTAAGCATTTTTATCTCACGCCACCCCTAGAATCTCATTGTCAGCTACTCTCGGGTCGTTACCTCTACACTGTTCTCCACATTCCATAGGTCAAAGGGAACACATGGACAATATATTATTAATCAAAAACCCTAGGCCTTACATATCTATCACAGTCCTATAGCATTTGGCATGAAATTACAATACAGGGAAAATAAAAGGCTACTCCTACTGAATACCATCTGTCAAGTGATTCACAAGATCAGTGCTCTGTCCTGGGACAGTGCACCAATTCTTTAGGCTGCAGACACCTGCCTTTTGTGTAGGGTTATGAATCCATCTGTTAACCCAACATACGACTTAATAAATGCAGAAATAAATTATGGAATAAAAATTCTCCGTTGGAAAATTCATGGGGAATTACCTCAATTAATGCATTAAAGAACATCATATGAATAGAAGTGTCCATAAGAGAAACTTATTTGCCCCCTGAGAGAATCGAACTCTCGACCCCTGGTTTACAAGACCAGTGCTCTGCCCCTGAGCTAAGGAGGCCATAGATTTGACTACCATCTTGAAAAGTCTGTACTTATCACTTACAGCAATACATAATTTCAGGCATTTATCAGTACACTGACAATCAAAATTTAACCTTGTTAATTTCAGCTATCCAAATACACTGGCAATCAAAATTTCTCTTTGTGAATATCAGTTATCGAGAGTATAAAATTGAAATATAGAATGTTATCACCATATCACGGGAGATCTTGACAAATAACTCCTCAACAATTGAACAATTAAGAAAAGAGGGAGTTTTTGAAGATAGGCAAGAGTGGAGGAGACAACTGATCCCACTGACAAACTGAAAACTTGACTGGGAGCGGAAGTAAGAAGCAAGCAACCATTATATAAAAATACATATAACATTAGTTACTAAGTTGCAACACTGTCCCATAATGTAAAAGAAAGTCCTTGCCTCGAGGTTTACCGTTGTATAATGTATAATTTGCATAAACACTTCATCTAAGAAGATGATAGTGATGTAAACTCGAAGAAACAAGCAAATCAACTTATTTCAATTAATACCATTCATCGTTTTTTTTTTTTTTTTTTTTTTGTCAATACAATGAATACCCTTTATCTTTTTTATTGCCAATATACAACAGTTTCCCCAATGCAAGTGTAAAGGTGAATGCAATAGGTTGGTACGCGTATCCCAACATGCAAACTTGAGTCTCGGTTACACTCAGGACCTAATTTTTAATTAAGGAAATGTGCGGTTTGGCAAACCATGTGCATCAGGGTCATCCTTTGGATATCAAACTAACTCTCTCTCTTTCTCTCTCTCTCTAGTACTGTAGACGATGACGGAACGAAAGCTGTCTTCGACAGCCTTGCCTGATGTTACCAAATCTGTTAATCACACATGATCCAGAGGGCCACCCCAGTCCTCTTGATCCCCTGAACACCCTACAGCAATTGGGGAAAGTTGCGAGATGCCACAAAGCAGATTCATTCCAAGGCACTAATGGCGTTTATATTTTTGGCCAACGGTCCATTTCCAATCGGAAGGCCTCTATAGACCCGTCAGACCTTTATGGGAAACTGATAAAACCTTACGAAACACAAGAAGGACGATTCTTGGCTCCTATTGAGATATTCGATTCCCATTAAAAGGTGGTGCACTTTGGGATGTGCTAAGAAAGGGGTTCCAAACCTTTTCAAAACGAAGAAGAGTGCATAGCAATTTCTGGGTAATTATGGGAACAACACCGTAATTTTAGAAACTGTACATCAGTCCAATTATTAACACTTATTTTAAGGTAAAAAAAACTTTCCACTGTTTGCAAGAAGGAAAATATTAGCAGATACCCAGCTTGGAAAATAGACATACCAACATATCATGGCATTACACTCCTGACATAACTGTCGAATACCCTGAATTTGATTCTTTATAGTAAAATAAAGGATGAAATTAATAACTCTTTAGAAAATGTCCAAAATAAATTTAAATGACAACAAAGGAACTGGCTTACTACCTCAAACACTGACAAGGAAAACACTTTGCAAAAAAGAATCCTGATCAAAATCCCTGTGAACCTCAAGTTGTACATCTTCAGATGTATTCATGATTTCAAGCTGAACAGGAAATGTTAGTCCTACCCAAATCTATTTAACAAAGAGAGAGAGAGAGAGAGAGAGAGAGAGAGAGAGAGAGAGAGAGAGAGAGAGAGAGAGAGAGAGAGAGAGAGCAATGTGTTGCTCCACTAAATCAAATGAAGTTGGAAGACTGTCACGGAGTTTATTAATTAATTACGCCAGAGTGACAAGGTCTTCCCACGGACGAGCAAAACAAATTCATGAACAGGACCTCCAAAGCAAACAAGAAATAGTCAAGAATAGGACGAGAGACGTATTTTTTTCGTATCTCTAATTAATGAGTGACTGAACTCAAGTCGCCTAACGAAAACAATAACGAAATAATGACCTCTATTTATACGAAACCTGGTGCATTTTATGCCAAAACTTGTCTTCAGGTTCTATTAAGGGCTTTTGATTTTATAGTCTGTTATATATAGTCGAACAAAGTGCACCCGTTTCAGTGCAGCCACGAAGAGGAAAATCTGGATTGGTCATTAGCTGCGCGCTTAATTAATTGAATTTTTCCAACAAAAAAGGATGATGAAATTTTGGGTCCATGATCAGAATAGGATTGGTAAACAGAAACGCCACAAAACAGACTAAGTTCTTTTGAAAATGTAAAGATAATGATTCCCGTTATTCTTCCATCGTAAGTTACAATAAGGAATTCTCGTAGCATACTCTGGTTACCCAAAACACTGGAAATCTTTAAACTTTCTGCAGGGGGAAAGAATCTGCATTTCTTAGCAACCGTTTTAAAATAAAGACAATACAAGAAATTTAACATCAAAATGGTTAAGGATTCTCATTTATCAAGGGATGATTAAACTCTTAAGAGAACCTCCCTCATGATGGCTGCAAAACATCTGACTTTCAAAGAAAGAAATGCGTATCCATCGGGTAATATCATCATGATCTTACAAAATGAAGGGATAATTATCAACATCTTGCGTAAAAAATTCCCTTTTGGGAAAAACATTCGGCCTCTATGAAACTCGACGTTCAAGAAACTCTGGTTCACAAGACAAGTGCAGTGATCTGCCTCTGAGCTGTGGAACGGAAGCTAAGGAACTATCTGACTTGTAGAGGGCTTATTTGTCCCTCAAGAAAGACAAAGAGAATTACAATGTTTGGACAAGAAACTAGAAAAATAAAATTTGAAGATTTGCTAGCTACAGAATATTACCTTGCCAAGAGAGAATACAAATCGCAAATCATGATTGACAGGATCAGAGTTTGGCCTTTAAACTAAGAAGTTTTCATCGCATCTGATTAATCATAGAAATGTAGATACTTCGTGGAATAACATTTAATCGGGACAAAGAGTATATTGCCCACCGCATATAAATTTCCACTAGGGAACAACCTGCTTCAGGGGGAATTCAACAATCAATTCCTTCTTTAAAAGAACGGATCTCAGTCTCTGAACTAAAATGACTGAAGAATATGTGAGGTGCAAGCAGAGTAATGGAACTCTAACAAAATCAGCATGTTTAATTTATGACAATCTATAAGTTCTTTGATTAAAAGCATTCCAGTGGGGATAACCACCTGCCCCCTGAGAGAATCGAACTCTCGACCCCTGGTTTACAAGACCAGTGCTCTGCCTCTGAGCTAAGGAGGCTTGGAATTGACATCTGTTCACACTTGTCATGACGTACAAGTGCTGTAAGTAACTCTCACACTTATGGTTGCAAGGTCACTTTCCATATCTGAGCGATGGCAGCCACAGAGCATCTGGATCACGAGGAGACTCATGGATCCCTCGAAGGAATAGCATATGAGGTCCATTGGAGGCTCATTGGAAGACTGACTTCTTGACCAAAGGTTTATATGACCCATGCTCAGTAATGAAGGCTACTAACCAAAAGGTTACCATGAGAACTGTTTGTCAATTTGTCCAAAGGAGAAGAGCATCGTTCAATTATAGCTATCCAGATTCAAAAGATTTCCTTGGGAATACTACCGGCCCACGACCCCTAGTTTTTTCATTTGGAGTTAAGAATGCCGCACAACATATGGCTTACCTAGAATATTGAGCATCCCTCAAGGAATAGCATTAATAAATTAGGACTGAAAGATAGCTGCC
>NC_061101.1:48559666-48594666 GCF_015104395.2 Macrobrachium nipponense
TTTACGTAGCTAGGAACCAGTGTGTTACGTAGCAACGGGACCTACAGCTTATTGTGCGATCCGAACCGCGTTATATCGAGAAATTAATATCTAATCTCCAGAACGTTGGCAGAGCGGGGAATCGAACTCGGGACTACAGAATCGGTCGGCAAGTACAAACACCATTCGTCAAGCGAGAAATAATTGCTAGTAAGGTTCGAGGTTGAAAGGATAAACAGGAGGGAAACGTCAAAGCAGTTGTACTATGAAACAATTGTTGGAGAAAGTGGAAAGGCAGATGGAAGAAAGAGAATATGAACGGAGGTACACTGAAAGGGATGGAAGAAGTTGAATCTTGGGGCCGAAGGGACGCTGCAAAGAATCTTAAGTAATGTCTACAGTGCACCAATCGAGGTGCACTGACGGCACTAGCCTCCTAGGTATGTATGAATGAACAATGTTCCCCATAAAAGAATTAATAAATGAAAATTCGCGAAATCATCTTGAACTGGATTTGACAAATTGAAGACAGGCCTAAATTTGCAACGTTAATGACAAACATCTACAATTTTCACACAGGTTTCAATAGAAATTGTGAATCTCTTTCATTTCAAATTACTAAAAAACGCATAAATGAAATTTTCTAGAGCATATATCCAATGAACAGCTCAAGTGGTTTTGTTATTTAACAGACCGACGGTTCTGCTGTTAATAATAAGGCAATGTTTAGCGCAATTGACCAGAAATCTTTCATTCCAAATTAAAAGAACGCCATAAATGAAATTTTCTAGAGCATATATCCAATGAACAGCTCAAGTGGTTTTGTTATTTAACAGACCGACGGTTCTACTGTTAACAATAAGGTAAATGTTTTGCGCAATTGGCCAGAATTGTTTGCAAAGTATCCTTGTCACTTGTAGACAAAAGAAGCGGCTCCCTGCCGGCGACTCTGAGCACCCTGAGCAATGCAATCTACTGTGAGCATAATGGCACTAAATCTAATCTTCTATACGATCACCCCAACAGCAAGAGGTAAGCAGTACATGTAGGTTCTAACTTGAGAGAGAGAGAGAGAGAGAGAGAGAGAGAGAGAGAGAGAGAGAGAGAGAGAGAGAGAAATATGAATACAAGAATCCACCTTATCCAGTTTCTTTGTGGTTGATTTTCAGAAATCTTTTTACTTCCCTCGCTTAAAGCCCCTGTTAAGTTTCTCCTCGAATATTTGGTTGAGTTTCTCATCCCTCTTTCCTTTTTTTCATAGCTTCCCTCAACATTCTGTTTCTGACACTGCAGCTATTTAGGCTCATTTTATCCCCCACTGAATCCTGTGATTCACACCTCTTTCATTTGCCACCTGTGTGTGCAAGTGTATTCACTTTCTATCCCTGCTTATCATTATCTCAGGGAATCTGGTTTGCAAATATTCATGGACCTCCCATGAACATTGTAAATCCACTTGGGAATACCATGCACTCATGGTATTCTTCCCAAGTGGTATGGGTTACCATTAGATGACTTGTCTAATAAGGATAAGCACAGGTCAACCAGGACAGGCACCGAGAAATTTGACCTACCTAAGACAACACCGTTTGGTCTCTGAGCTAAAAATGCCAGTCTGGGTTATCATAAATATTAAGGATCCTTCATGTAACAGCACCAATTTTTCAGTTAAAAAACTGCATCATCTACTCCCTAAAATGTTCCAAAAGGAAATACCAGCTTCTGAGAGAAATGAAAATCAACCTCTGGTTTAAAAGATCAGCAGTCTCTGAATTAAAAAGGCTACAGAACATGTGGTATGTCAGCAGAATGACTGGATCCCTCAACAAATAACGGCAAGATTTGATGATGATGATTTATAAGTTCTTTTGTTAAAAAGTTCCAGTGAGGATTACCACCTGCCCCCTGAGAGAATCGAACTCTCGACCCCTGGTTTACAAGACCAGTGCTCTGCCTCTGAGCTAAGGAGGCTTGGAATTAACACCTGTTCACACTTGTCATCGAGTACAGATGTAACGTATCACTCTCACTCTATAGTCCGGTACGTAGGGAGCTCACTGTGGGCCACCTCCAGGATTCAATAAAATGAACCCAGCATTTTTATATACTATAGCGTCCCAAAACAGGTTTGGCATGTTAACAAGAAAAAGAAAAAGTGGGCACTCTCTGGCTTTCTGTTGCGTAAAGTGGCCACAAGAAAACATGCGCGTATCATATTTCTTTTATATCATCAACAACGGTAGCCATGTGTATGCTATAATGCATGTACCTTCCGAATGAAATACAGGGTAAACATGATATTTTGGCAATTTCATCTGTGCAAAATTCTTTAGATATAAAAATGATCTTATCACTCAGGTGTATTATACTACGGTTTATCATTATTATTTCAATAACAGTAATTTTTAGAAATTGATTAGTTTCTTTTCTATTTTGCAGGAACATAATCATTTGAAGCATCATGTACCCCCGGTACTGAATAACCCACTGTACTCCTCTAAGATGTCATGCAGAAAAAGAAAATCCGCTCCCACTTTGATTGAACTTTAAATTTAAAAAAAACAAACTCACAGCCATGGGAAGACCCTCCTCGTAGAAATGGAGGCCCCAAGACAACTGTCTCATTCATTTCGAAAACACCAAACAGAAATTTAGTCCTGTTTTCAGAATTCAAGGATTCTCAAACACGGTGGACTAATATCCAAAATGTAACGCATCAACGTTATTTTTGAGACTAAAAGATCAACCACCAAAATGGCGAACTAGTAGTCTGATCTGAAGGACCCCTTCCGCTAAAGAGGCTTATTGACACTATCCCAGAAATAATAGAGGACGAGCAATTGGAGGTCAGGCATGAAGAAAATAAACTAGCAGATGAAGAATGTGAATATTCTTCAAGTGATTCAGATAATGACTTAAATTCAGATACCTTATTTTTCCTTTCTAAAATGCTTTCTTTGAATTCCTCGGTAACATTATTATTTCCCAAATATTCTCATTTGGTAACCTAGAATACCATTTTATACTTTGTTCATACAAATCTTTTGCTGCACTAAGAAAAGTCAAAGGGTGCTATTCTTCTTCACTGTAGTATGTTGTAACATGTCAGACCTGTTTCAGTAATGTTATGTAACTGTTAAGATTTTCAATATTCTTTCCATTTTTTATGAAATGTCCCATTTCTTTTTATCATTAGTCAGTTAGATACAAAATTATTCATTTTCAATCACACCATAACTAATTTGTGTAAGAAGAACGCCATTTTTTATCATATTATTGTTCGTAAGTGTTGGTACTGGCGCATATTAGATTCTGTAGCTAGTTTTGAAGGCTACCCTTTACACACGCAAAATCACGAGTACCCACTTTTTTTCTATGTTAAGATGTCAAACCTGTTAGAAGACACTTTAAAGATTAAACCCTGGTGGCTAGGGGAGGGGGGATTACTGACCCACTCTATGTACCCTACTACTAGGTTTGCAAGATCAACTATCAGTATCTGAGTAAAAGTTACACAGCATCTGGCTTATGAGGAGACTCATGGATCCCTCATAGGAACAGCATTTTCGATCCACTAGAAAATTTGACTAAGATTTAACTTAAAAAGCAATCGCAATGGAGGCTACAAACCATATGCCTTGCTATGGGAATTGTTTGCGGCAAAGGGACGGCACCAGTAACCTTGACAGATCATAGCTCTCATATATATCTCAACACGAGGCAAGTTTTTAATCCTGTGAGCTTTAAAAAGCCGCAGGCCATCTGGATTACCAAAACTATTGAGGATCCTTCAAGGAATATCATCAAGAAGTAGAGACAAAACAGTTGCTCGTACTACTCCCTAGTTCCGCTACAGAAAACCACCTTCTCCCTCTAAAACTGAACAAATGTTCCCTAGATTGCGGCAGAATTACGGATTACTCGGAGAAACCATTTTATTACAAGAATCTTTAAAAACTTTGATTAAAACATTCCAGTGGGAAACACCACCTGCCCCCTGAGAGAATCGAACTCTCGACCCCTGGTTTACAAGACCAGTGCTCTGCCTCTGAGCTAAGGAGGCTTGGAAATAACATCTGTTCACACTTGTCAATCCGAACAGATGTAACATATCACTCTAACCCTAGGCAGTGTTGCCAATTGGTATCTGTTTACCCTCCAAACTGGGTATAGGACTTACACAAAACCGTGGAAATAAGTGAAATTAGAGTATCTAGTTGTAGGATATATACATATTAGAGCAATTTTATCATTACTGCATTACTATGACAACTAGAATTCATGGAAATAGTTTGTAAATGCATCGGAGTATGTGTGAAGTGCCACTAAATTGGGAACGACGCCCTAGGGTTTGCAAGACCAAAGTTACATATATCTTAATTTTACCAGACCACTGAGCTGATTAACAGCTCTCCTAGGGCTGGCCCGAAGGATGAGATATTTTACGTGGCTAGAAACCAATTGGTTACCTAGCAACGGGACCTACAGCTTATTGTGGGATCCGAACCACATTATATCGAGAAATGAATATCTATCACCAGAAATAAATTCCTCTGGTTCCGCGCAAGACCAACTTTCAGTATCTGAGTAAAGGGGGTTACACAGCATCTGGCTTACAAGGAGAATCATAGATCCCTCATGAGGAACAGCATTTTAGATCCAGTAGAGAATACAAGCTCATGCAAAATCTGAACTCTAGACCATGGGTTTACATGAACAGTGCTCGGTTCTCCCAACGGAAGCTACAAACCATACGTCTTACTATGAGAATTGTTTGCCCCACAATGGAACAGCAACAGTAAACCAGGACAAAATAATAGATCTCTTGATTAAAAGCTTCTCTGAAGAGTACTATCTATTTTAGAGACATGTTTTATCACTTGGGTTAAGATAACTACAGAACCTCTGACTTACCAAAGTATTGAAGATACCTCAAAGAACAGCATAACTAAGTCCAGAAAAAAGGTAGGGGAAACCACCGGCTTCTGGAGAACTGAACAAACGTCCCCTGGTTTGAGGCAGAATCATGAATTACTCAGAAAAACCAAGAGATATTTTACAAGAATGTCTAAACATTTTTATCAAAACTTTCCAGTTGGAAAGACCACCTGCCCCCTGAGAGAATCGAACTCTCGACCCCTGGTTTACAAGACCAGTGCTCTGCCTCTGAGCTAAGAAGGCTTGGAAATAACATCTGTTCACACTTGTCAATCATACAGATGCAACATATCACTCTAACCCTAGGCAGTGTTGCCAATTGGTATCTGTTTACCCTCCAAACTGGGTATTGGACTTACACAAAACCGTGGAAATAAGTGACATTAGCGTATCTAGTTGTAGTATATATACATATTAGAGCAATTTTATCATTATTGCATTACTATGACAACTAGAATTCATGGAAATAGTTTGTAAATGCATCGGAGTATGTGTGAAGTGCCACTAAATTGGTAACGACGCCCTAGAGTTTGCAAGACCAAAGTTACATATATCTTATTTTACCCAGACCACTGAACTGATTAAACAGATATTTTACAAGAATGTCTAAACATTTTTATCAAAACTTTCCAGTTGGAAAGACCACCTGCCCCCTGAGAGAATCGAACTCTCGACCCCTGGTTTACAAGACCAGTGCTCTGCCTCTGAGCTAAGGAGGCTTGGAATTGACATCTGTTCACACTTGTCATCGAGTACAGATGGTTTGAAGACCTTAGCAATACCAGTACAGCTAGTTCTACACCTGTCTAAGTTTGGACATCAATTTAAAAATAACGACCTTAGGGAATAATGAAAGAGGCCAACTCATTTGCTATTTTGTGATTACATACAGTTGTTATCTTTGTCCAAGTTCTGCATGGGTAGAAAGGAAAATATCGCTTACTTGACACAACATTTATCAAGCAAATATTTCCCAAGTCAACTCTATGGGGGTCAACATCGCCAGATTAATCACGATTACTAACCATTTCATTCCCTCTCATTCCAAACAAGGGAATTTACATCCATTACAAAGTTTTACACAATTTTCGAGATTTGTTCTCTCTATCTCTCTCTCTCTCTGAGTGTGCGTGTGTAGTGTAAATGCTTACAATTGTTCATGGAGGATTGGACCTCATTTCCAAACCTTAGCTAATAAACATAATGATAATACGATCAGAGTTAGCCTAGTATGTGGCGAAATGACAATAAAACGTGTATAACAACTAATAAAGAGTACCACTCAGATACTTTAGTAATTAGGATATATCGAAGAGTTATTTCTGAATGGCACGCAAGAACAGAGGAAGTTTATGTAAACATAAAAACACTTGTGGAAGGGATACTTAAAGATCAAAGGCGTGCAATTAAAAAAACTTAAGTGGAGGAGCCCTTGAGATAGCATGATTAGCAGCGAGACACTGCGACACAGAAGTGAGATTATAATTGAGAGGCTGAACACTGACGATAAGATAAGATTTCAGACAAACGGTTACAGAAAAAGATTGCCTCTCTGTATGAAGAAACGGTGATACAAATGAATTTAAGAATCGTGGATAGTGCGACTTCCGATCGTACGAATTGGAAATTGGGTAAAGCAGGGACGTAGTGGGACAGGTGACAAAGATAGGGAGGAAATGTGTTTTTATGAAAATAATGGGATAGTTTCGAAGGGTATGGAAGAGAGCTGTATATGGGAAAAAAAAAAATGGGATTCGTGGTTGTGCCAAATCTAATTTAAGAAAGAGGTGTTAATGTTGAAGTAAATGACAGAGATTAAATGAACATTTCTGTGACGTAATAATAATAATAATAATAATAATAATAATAATAGCTTTATTTCGTAAATGCATACATATATATACAATAAATTACGAAAAAAAAGTAATACTGCCAAGAGGCTACAATATTTGCACAGTATTATATGGAGTAGAACGGGCTTCAACTTACAAGTTATCAAAGAAAATGACGATATATGGTAAAAGGGATAAGCATAGGCGGCAAGAACAGTGAGTGCATGGGCGTGATATGGTCCAGTGAATAGAACAGAGGACGAGAGTTCAGAGAAGTGTGTAAGCAGCGTGAGGTTTGGGGGACCAACGAAGGAGGGACATTGAGCTAGGTTTTGTTGCCCAGGAAATGAAAGTCTGGGACACTTGAGAGGTGAGTGGCGTAGTGTGTTGAGGGAAGGGTGGTGGGGTGGGGGTTGGGGGGGTTGGGTTTCCACGTGCTACGGACAATACTTTGAGTAACCATAAAACAACTGGTGTTGTGGGAGTTCGCTCCAGCGAGTGATGTCCTTCACTCATTAGTTTATTATATATATATATATATATATATATATATATATATATATATATATATATATCTATATATACATACTATATAGTGTAATGTAGTATATATATATATATATATATATATATATATATATATATATATGGTATATGTAATGTATATATATATATGTATGTATATGCAATTATATATATATATATATATATATATATATCATATATATATATATAAATATATATATATAAATATATATATATATACATGCACATGTCCATATAGTAGATAAAATATTATAAAACATGTATATATGATATATAATAAATATATATAAAAATACCGTGTAATTGTATATATATATATTATATACCTATATGATATATATATATATATATATATATACTATATGCACATATACATATGTATATATATTTATATATATACACATACATATACTATATGTATGTAATGTGCAACCGATTCCATTTTCTCATTGTCATCAGATTTCCAATTGCAATCAGAGCAACAGCTTTTGGTTTGACAAATGTATACTAGCCCCACCGGCCAGCGCCTGGCGGCGGGCAACTGTAGGCCGGCGTTATTTGAACCGTAATATCATCGTAGAAGAAAAGAAAAAGCATATTTGGAATGCTCGTGAAAAATCAATATCAGAATGTTTAGCATAGCCGGATATTCGGATCAACACAGCACCCGGTTAAAATCATCTAATATCATCGTTAATTTTTTTATGGCAGAAGAAAAGTAAGAGCATATTTGGAACCCTTGTGAAAAGTTCTAACAGAATAATGCTTTCTTTTTTACTAAGAATAATAATAAAGAAGTTAACAAGGGCTACAAAATCCACATATATGGTCCGACTTTGTTTCAATTCGGTCCAGTAGTTTTGCCGTCTATAGAGAATATGCATATACTGTCAGCCCATCAGCTTTATATATAAGATATATATAAACATAGCGAAGTAGAAAATCATAGCAATTCATGTAAAAAAAAACACTGCCATCTCAAAATGTAGTATAATCACTAATGTATGAAATAAATAGCACTTATGTATCTAAATAGAAAGAACAAGCTATATATAAATTGCTTCAAAAATCAAAAATATTTCTTCCCAGAACAGCCTGTGCCCCAGGGTACAAACTAAATCTGAACCATTGCTTACAGAGTATTGCTCCGATCTTGACTGAAGCTAACCCACTTTTATCATAAAATTATTCTGCCTCAGTGATCTTGGGTCAACAGTTGAAACGGAACGGCTTCACTCTCTGCAGGCAAAGCTGCCTTTGGCCAAAATATTTCACAGAGGAATGCTCTGGTTTTGACTAAGGCTAAACCCTCATTATCATAAAATTGATCTATTTCAATGACCTTAGGTCAACATTTGAGACGAACCATCTTCACTAACAGCAGGCAAAGCTCCCCTTGACCAACTACCGGGTTCTCGTTTATTAAGTCTTCTGATTATCAAGCTATCAATGAGGACAGTGGAGGACTTCTGGAATAAATCACTGCTTAATAACAAAACTGGACAGCTAAGCTAACCATTTCCCCTTGGAAAACAGAATTTGCCCCCTGAGAGAATCGAACTCTCGACCCCTGGTTTACAAGACCAGTGCTCTGCCCCTGAGCTAAGGAGGCCATGCATTACGAGCGTCCAACAGCAGTTGTGTATCTCCCACTGAATCCCTCTCTCTATATATATATATATATATATATATATATATATATATATATATTATATATATATTATATATATATATATATATATATATATATATATATAAAATCTTACAGTCTACATGTGTTGCCTACTTCCTGTGTGAGAGAGAGAGAGAGAGAGAGAGAGAGAGAGAGAGAGAGAGAGAGAGACCAAACATTTATATCTAATCGATAAACATCAATCACTGCAGATTAGAGTCCAAAAGACTGATAAGGTTTAGCGAGTCCAAGCACTGCAACACAGATATGTAATTCCCCCTTTTAATGATTACTTACCTTTTGCTGACTAAGGAATGTCCCAACGTAGCAATTATCGGTCAATAATCTTCTGTTGGCGTTCCCTTCCCACTTGAAATTCTTCGTAGCAACAATGTTGTGCACTACAACAATAATGCTGAGACATACACAACCTCGTGAAAAGCACGGTAATACAGTTTACTATCTAACTGCATTTTTACTGTACAACAACAACAACAACAACAACAATAATAATAACAAGGGAAAAATGGATAAGTATCAAGACCTGAAAATGGAAATAAGAAGGATATGGGATATGCCGGTGGAAATTGTACCCATAATCATAGGAACACTAGGTACGATCCCAAGATCCCTGAAAAGGAATCTGGAAAAACTAGAGGCTGAAGTAGCTCCAGGACTCATGCAGAAGAGTGTGATCCTAGAAACGGCGCACATAGTAAGAAAAGTGATGGACTCCCAAGGAGGCAGGATGTAACCCGGAACCCAACACTATAAATACCACCCAGTCGAATTGGAGGACTGTGATAGAAAAAATAATAATAATAATAATAATAATATATGCAAAACATCATGAAAATCATTGTTATACTGCCATGAAATTTGATATGAAGAAGGTGATTATGAATATACTGCCCAAAACAGTTGACAGTCCTGCTTACATTTATATGAAAGGTAACACCCACACAAATACATGCTCATACAATATATATGGGTATAAATCCTGACCGGTTTCGTCCCTAGTATTTCTAAGGCATCTTCTAGAGGTCTAATTTATAGTGGTAGAAATTTACAATAAAGATGCTTGAGTGCCAGTGTCAATAAACAAACAGGTGTGGAAAACATATTTGACGTTAGTGCCCCATTCATAAATCTTGTTTAGCCAAGCAGATGGGCTCACATCTTTACTGTTAGGTCCAGGTAAACAACATTCCTAAAATGTAAACATTTTACATATCTCTTTTGTAATAAAACTATCAAATATATATATACATATATATATATATATATATATATATATGTGTGTGTGTGTGTGTGTGTGTGTGTGTGTGTGTGTGCTAGCTACAGCCTTCTTTTATAAAGCTGGATTTAATTATACTTCATTCCATTACACTCTGGATCAAGCAACTTTTTACCACCAATCCAACTAATGTCATGATTATTTTCGACAACATGAAGGGATTGAAAACACAAAAGGCTATAATTAAATCACTGCACAAATGAGTTTTGCTGAAACTGGAATGATGCCTTTTATACTAACTTAAATGTTTGGCAGACTTTGAATTGATGGGAAAAAAGCGCAATTTCAGAGAGGCACTTTGTCCCTCTGTTGGACTGGAATGTTGAATTTAGGCCAGAGGACATGCCCTGGGACCTATGAGGCCATTCAGCGCTGAAACTGAAATTGACAGTAAGAAGGTTTGAAAGGTGAAACGGGAGGAAAACCTCGCAGTGAAAAGTCAGATGGAAGAGAATATGAAAGGAGGTATAGTAGAAAGACATGAAAGGGATTACAGCTATGTCCTCGGGAAGGGACGCTGCAGAGAACATCAAGTAATGCCTACGGTGCACCACGTGAGGTCCACTGACGGCAGTAACCGCCTACGGGAGTCAAGCGGTGTGGGAGGCGATGATGATGATGATGGCATAACCGAAAGTACCAATTTCACGACATCTCACCTGAGAAGCAAAGCTCAGATCATTATCGGTTTTTGCTTTCAACTCCGCCAGCCGCCTTTATGTTTGTCATAAAGCTGGCTTCATAGGCAAGAGGCAGAGAATCTCTCTCTCTCTCTCTCTCCCGTGATATCTTGTATTGGGTAAGGAGGAATTCAGGCATTAATTCTCCGTGAATATCATTCGTACGATAATGCTTACATTTCTCGCAACAATGAATAAATGTTTTTTTAAAGAAGCTGTTAATTGAAAATAAAATCTATGTGATGAAAATCATGGTGTGTGGTATATATATATATATATATAATATATATATATATCTATATAAATATATATATATATATACACATATAAACATGTGTCTATGAGCCGCGGCGAAGGTCAGTCACGGTAATCGGTACTAATACTAGCCACAAAAAAACATATAAACTATAAAAAATTAACATCTGACAAAAAAAAAAAAAAAAAAAAAAAAACACATATATATATATATATATATATATATATGTGGCAAATGTCTGAATAAATATCTGGCAAAACCGTGTACGAATATCTGTTAAAAAAAAACCTGTAGATATATCTAGCACACAAAAAAAAAAAAAAAAAAAAAAAAAAAAAAAAACTAGCAAAAAACCTGCACAAATATCTGGGAAAATTATCAATATCTGGCAAAAAAACCTGTAGAAATATCTGAAAAAAAAAACGGTATGAATATCTGGCAAAAACCTGTATATATATCTGGCAAAAAACTAGAAATATCTGCAAAAAAAAAAAAAAAAAAAAAAAAAACTAGAAATATTTGGCAAAAAGGCAAAAAAACTTGTATATCTGGGAACAAAATATGTACAAGTAAAAAAAAAAAAAAAAAAATCCGGCAACAAAGACTGTACACCTACCAAGATAAACCTGAGCAAATATATGGCAACAAACTATACCTACCATAAAAATACTTACAAATACCTAGCAACAAAGACTACACTTAGGAAAAACAATCCTGCCCAAATATCTGGCAACAACTATACACCTAGCAAAAATAAACTGTTCAAATATATCTGGCAAAAAAACCTGCACTAATATATAGCAAATAGTAGAATGTCAGAAGTTCACAAGGAAGACAACGACCTAAATCAGAATTCGAAAACTTCCCAAAACCCGACTGGGACGAAGTCCAAGGATTTGCAGGCAGAGATAACCAGGGGCTGCTGCCATAAATCACCAAGTTTGAAGCTATATGTGATAAGGACATCAGGATGGGGATTACAGAGAGAGAGAGAGAGAGAGAGAGAGAGAGAGGCCGGGAGTGTTGTCTCGTCTGTCTTTTCAAAATTGCAGTTTCTAAAGTAATGTCCTACGATATAAAAACTAATCACCTAACATAGTGTCTGGGTTGTATAGGAATGGATAGAGAACTTAGGACAAA
This sequence comes from Macrobrachium nipponense, assembly GCF_015104395.2. Classification (NCBI taxonomy): domain Eukaryota; kingdom Metazoa; phylum Arthropoda; class Malacostraca; order Decapoda; family Palaemonidae; genus Macrobrachium; species Macrobrachium nipponense. The sequence continues at coordinate 48,572,007 of NC_061101.1, forward strand.
GTCCAAGCGCTAGGACGCTATAAGGTCATTCAGGGCTGAAAGGAAAATTGAGAGTAAATGATTACAAAGGCGTGACAGGAAGAAAACCTCAAAGCAGTTGTAGGATGAAACCATTTTTAGAGGGCGGAAAGTAAGATGGGAAAAGAGAATATGAACGGCGATACAGTAAATGGGAACGAAAGAGGTTGCAGCTTGGGGCCTACGGAAGGGACGCTGCGAAGAACCTTAAGCAAATGTCTACAGTGCACCGGGCGTGAGCTGCACTGACAGCACTAATTCCCCTTGGAAGATCGTGCGCTTGTATTTGTTTATAGAAACACATGTCATGTGTACAAATACACTCGCAATGAAAATGTTTTGTGCAGAATTAAAATCACTCTCTCAATTTTGCTCCCAAATTTCCCATTTGTCATCCGAACACAGATCAATATCAAGGCATCTATCCTCCTTTCTCTCTCTCTCTTCTCGTCCAAGCAAAGCTAACCATCTGGACGGAGGCGGTACGTGTCACCCTTCCTGGAAGTCTGGAAGTCTCCCTGGAGGACTAAAAATCAATGCCCTTATCCTCGTTAGCTTTGCCTCTCTTCATTATGCAACCGACGTATCAAGTCCAGTAAAAAGGGGTCTTTTGAACAATTTGGTCTAACTAAAGGCACGAACGACATAATTATGTCAATGGCCTCATTAACACTAATTAGGTTTAATTTAAGAGCCAAGAGAGAATTTACGAGTCAAAACAACCACGCAGGAACCACTATTTTTGATGGCGTACGTAAAAGACAAAAACAGGAAGTCAGCATTATTATTATTATTATTATTAGAAGATGAAACCCATCATAGGGAACAAGTCCACCATAGGGGTCAACGACTTGAAATCCAAGCTTCCAAAGAATATGGTGTTCATAACGAAGAAGCAAGAGGAGGCCAAGGGAGATGCAGAAAGAAGAGATCTCACTTACGAAAAACAAAAAAATAAATCAATAAATAGGTAATAATGTACCAGAAAGGCGTAATCAACGTTTCCATAGGAACTCTGATGCCTCGAAGGCAATTTCCTCCGAGGAAGGGTTGTCAGTCAGTAGGGCCTGAGACAAAGAACCAGGGCTGCCACCTAATCTGAGACAGACGTTGAACAACACAGCTTTGGGATCCTTGCCAGAAGGCGCCAGGCAGTTCAAGCTTCACTTGACTTGGGTTTTCTGACACGTAACCCCCCTGTGGGGTTAGCGCCGTCAGTGCAACCCAACCGGTGAACCGTAGGCATTACTTAGGGTTCTTTGCAGCGTTCCTTTAGCCCAAAGTTGCAGCCCCTTTCATACCTTTTACTGTACCTCTGTTCATATTCTATTTTCTTATCTTCCTATCTCACTTTCCACCCTTTCCTCACAATTGTTTCATAGTGCAACTGCGAGGTTTCTCTCATGTTACACCTCTCAAACCTTCCGACTCTCAATTTCCCTTTCAGCGCTGAATGACCTCATAGGTCCTAGCGTTTGGACTTTGGCCTCAATTCTATTTTCCTTCCTTCCTTACACGTAACAGCACATTGCAGTTCATTAAATTATTGGATGCTCAATAACGACAATGTTAATGTTGATGAGCGTTTATCCGCTCTCAGAATTCCTCGTTGGACGAGAGGGTTACGTGCTCGCCTACTGATTCGGTAGTCCCGAGTTGGATTCCCTGCTCTGCCAACGTGGAATCAGAGGAATTTGTTTCTGATGATTAGGAATTCATTTCATGATATAATGTGGTTCGCATCCCACAATAAGCTGTAGCTCCCATTGCTAGGTAGGCAATTGGTTCCTAGCCGAGCAAAAAATTCCTTTAATCCTTAGGGCCAGCAGTCCTAAGAGAGCTGTTCATCAGCTCAGTGGTCTGGTTAAACTAGACACACTTTACTTTAACTTATCTGCTCTCACTTAAGTATTTCTAATTTCTCCCTTCAAATCTTCGGCTGAAAATCCCAACGGACAGAGTCAACAGATTGCAAACCTAAAAGGGCTCCTAAGGGTAACGACCCTGCAAAGAGACAAAAACGAGAAGAAAAGGGTGATAGCATATCGATATGAGGGAATAGAAAATAAACTGATACACGTTGAAATTCTGAGACGTTAGCATTTGGAGATCGGAAGATTCCACAACTATTCCATGAAACGTATCCTCACGAAATGACTGGAAAAGAACCTATTACTATTATCGTTGTTAGTGGCAGAATCACTATACGACACAGAATAAAGATACCTATAAATCAAGTATATCTTAGTTCAACCAGACTACTGAGCTGGTTAACAGATGGCTCTCCTAGGGCTGGTCCGAAGGATTAGATATTTTTACGTGGCTAGGAACCACAGCTTATTGTGGGATCCGAACCACATCGAGAAATTAATTTCTAATTACCAGAAATAAATTCCCCTGATTCCTCGTCGGCAGAGAGGGGAATCGGACCCGGACCCCGAGATCGGTAGTTGAAAACGTAACCGAGTCGTCCAACGAGGGACCAAGAGCCCTAACATGGACACGTGAATATGATGAGTTATAGAAACAAAAACAAGAAAGTACCGAAAATTAATATATATATATATATATATATATATATATATATATATATATATATATATATATATATATATATACACACACACACACACACAAAGGCTACGGTATACGTATGAAGAGGAACACTAAGTTTGCGCTCAGGAGGAACTAAAATTTTAACGAGTTTATGAGTTTTTGCAGACATTGGTGATTTAGGACGAAATACTTATCAACCTTCCAGAGCACTGAAAAGATCGAGACTGATCTGCAATTGCTGCTCTTAGTAAGAGTAAAACGTATTCGAAAACGCTCCATAAACCGCATGAATTTGAGAATCCCACTCAGATAAGAACAAAATAGAATATAGGATTTACGCCGAAGGCTGGGACCTTTGAAGTCATTCAGCGCTGAAATGTACATTGACAACAAAGAGGTTTGAAAGGCGTTACAGGAGGAAAACCTTTCAGTTGCACTATGAACCAATTGTTAGGAGAGGATGGATAGTAAATTGGAAGAAAAAAGAATGTGAACGGATGTATAGTAAAAAGGAATGAAAGGGGTTACAGTAGGGGTTTTAGGAACCTTTCGAAGAACCTCAAGTAATGCCTACACTGATAAATAAACAAATGAAGCACGAAATAGGAAGACATGAGAGAGAGAGAGAGAGAGAGAGAGAGAGAGAGAGAGAGAGAGAGTGGCGTTTGGTCAAAGAGAGCTCGAAATTGCCTGTACTACAGAGCGGGAATCCCAAGAACGCATTCTTTTCTTCCCTCCAGCACGAGAGAGAGAGAGAGAGAGAGAGAGAGAGAGAGAGAGAGAGAGAGAGAGAGAGAGAGGGCAGAAACATCTTATGTTTGCACTAGCCCACAATGGTCCCCTTTCCGAAAACGCCCAAAAAACATGTTTTCCGAAATTCGCTAAGTTCTCCTTTATAGTTTTCTGTAAAAGAAAACGACTGAGACGGCTCTTTGTCTGTCCGTCCGCACTTTTTCTGTCCGCCCTCAGATCTAACAAACTGCTAAGGCTAGAGGGCTGCAAATTGGTACGTTGATCATCCACCCTCCAATCATCAAACATACCAAATTGCAGCCCTCTAGCCTCAGTAGGTTTTATTCCATTTCAGTTAGACATGCTCGTGCGTCTGGCCCCATTACAGACGCCAACAAGAAAGGCCACCACCGTGCCATGGCTGAAAGTTTCATGAGCCGAGGCAGAATTTCATGGACATTAGTATTATACGCAGTACAGAAAACTGGATTGCGCCAAAGAACCTTCAGCTCATTTTATACTTGTAAGGTAAACGATTTAGCTTTGAAAGCAATATATCATTAATGAATAATAATATCGTGTTTAGTCAAAATAATATATTACTATGAAACTTATAATGACAAATTAATACATTATGGTAAACCAAAATAATATATCTGGTAACGAAACAGAATATTTTAAAACTACGAAAAATAAAAAAATAAAAATTAGATACATATATCAATAACAGGTTTCCAACATCACCAATGACAGTCAAGGCTCAACTCGATTTTTTCACTCAACATTAATTTCCCAAAAGGACAATAATATAGATATGAATTCAATGCATATGAAAAAAACATGCAACACGAGAATATCAAAACTGAAAATAGCTTGCAAAGAATAAACTCAAGTTAAAAAAGGTAAAATCGAAGACATTTCATTTATAATGGAATTATAATTGGCATAAATGTTTTTTAAAAAGGCATACCCATATAAATTCATAGGGTATTTTCATTAAAACCGCAAGCCCTTGATAAACTCCAAACAGGGCCAACATCAATGTTGTCACTTAATATTTCAGTCGTGGATTAATCACCTGGATGGTAGCAGACCTCTCATTAGCATACCTGGTGTAGTGAACCAGGATGCATTAAACTGCCAAAGGGCTATCAAAGTGAATAAACACTGGCGCACTACTTCCATCAACAAGGCGCGACCTGACCTCCAGCTTACTCGGGACGCGTGCAAGCTTTTCCCCTCACACTAAGTTGTTTACTAACTTGACGTAAATTAAAACGTGCTATAATCTACGATCAAAAAGATCCTTGTTTCACCAACGGAAATTAAAATAAATGTTATATTGCATCAGAAATAATAATCTGTACCGTTTAACATTCACATTATTTATTTACTACACGTTTAGTTCAATAAAAAAATCATAATTATGCTAACCTCAAATTGACATATCCTTAACTCAAAACGAAACGCCTTTTTCAGACCTTTTAAGGCTCCTCCAAAGACCATTCTAAAGGTGCGTTCACACGGTCGAACAATGCCCGACGGACAAACATTGTTGCCCATACAAAGAAGCGAAGCAGGATGACGTCAAAAGCGTTGAAACGAGGGAAGTAGATCTGGCAACAAACTGTGGTACCAGTTGAAGTTGTATATCACTGTTCTTACTCTGCTCACAAGGCAAACTCTGGTAAGCAATTGTTAATTGGTAACAATGTTTGTCCGTCGGACATTGTTCGACCGTGTGAACGCACCTTTATCCCCTCTACAACAACAAAAAAGTAATTTGTAAGCTTGCTCCCAGAAAAAAAAAAAAAAAAAAAAAAATCATCCGGAAACAGCAGTATTATTACGAGCTGTTGGCCGTTGTGTAACCAAGATGAAACAAGTACCATTAATCTTGTCTCTATTCATAAAGACGGCGCTGAGCTCTTCATCTAAACTTTCCCAAACATTATAACTTGACTGCAGAACATCGCTCGTCGTAACTCGCAGCAACATTTTGGGTGGTAGTTGAATTTTATTTTATTTTTTACTTCGCGAAACATCATAAATCAACCAGAACTGGATTATCAGCGATCCCCTGCGGGGACATTATGTTAATGGCATCGACGTTCCAGTAAAGGGTTTCCTGGGCATCTTTCATCAGCATTTATGCATTCATCCGTGGACTTGATCGTATTCATATCAGCATACATACTGTTCAACATTCTCTCTCTCTCTCTCTCTCTCTCTCTCTTTCTATGGCACCGTTCATCAGCGTTTGTGCATACATGCACTTGAAGATATTCATATCAATGTATCCAATCTGTACATATTCTCTCTCTCTCTCTCTCTCTCTCTCTCTCTCTCTCTCTCTCTCTCTCTCTCTCTCTCTCTCACACACACACACAACAGTAGTAGAAGTCGAGTGGAAATGGAAAACATTTTTACACAGGAAAATGGCGGGAAACTAAAGAATGAACTGCAGGCTCTTGGGGAAAGAATCGAACAATAATCTACACAAGCAATATTTTGAAATCGATCAATCCAGTGTTCCAAAAGAATGCAACACAACAGTCGTACATCCTCGGTGTTCTGGGAAATAAAAAAAAAATGCGCTTTACACAATGGCAATAACTAATGAACAGCGAGAAATTAAAAGCCGATAATAACAAAGGAAAACCCGAAGTCTATTCTTCTTCCTACCGAGGTTCACAATTGGCTAAAGGTATAGTATAGTAGATTCACATCAACCGTGCATCTGATGTCTAGGCCAGTCCCTTACGACGCTCCTGATTGGCTCTTGATAAGCCAATCACAGGGCCTGGAAACTCTTAAGTGTCTCTCTCGAGAGAGAGTTCATATATGCAGGATGTATATGTTCTACCACTCCTGAGGGATGCGTCTTTCAACAGTATCCTTCAGGAGAGGTGGGACATACATCTTGCCTATTTGAACTCTCTCGAGAGACAGAGTTTCCAACCCTGTGATTGGCCTATCAACGGCCAATCAGGGACTGGCCTAGACATCAGATGCAGGGTTGATGTCAATCCACTATAGTAACTAAGGACACTTTACTTACATAATACATACATACATACATACAATGTGCATTCTTTTGCTATTACTAATGGTAACAAAATAAAAGGTTGATTTCATTGGAGACATTCGCCGAAAAACCTATATGGGATCAGTACTACCAGCGTCGATGTTTTATATTAGTATTAGCTGTACTTCTGTAATACCAAGGAAAATCTTTATCAGCCAGAAAAAAAAAAAAAAAAAAAAAACTATGGCATCACTTCATACATACGTACACACGCTTGGTGTGCTCTAGATAACACCCACAGTCTCATAAACTCGCTTCTTCCGGGGAAAAAAAATGGGGTGATAATCATAAAAATGAAATAAAACAAGAATACACCCGAGCCCATTTACATCCAGGGAAAACACTGTTATCTCCTTCGTCTCCAGATAGTACTCTTTGTCTAGCAGGAAAAATAAATAATGGGGAAAAAAAATCCTGAACATAAAATCTATTCTTGTCACAACAACGCAATCTAGATCTTGGTCGAGATGTGGAAAAATAAAGGAAGCCAAAAAATGCTTAGAGAGAAAACGGATGGGTCAGAGGAACCCAAGATATGTCCCAGTCTTCCTCGTGACCGAAAAGAAAATTACAATGAAATAAAATTAAAATAAAAAAAAAAGTTTTATCCATTCATCCATTAAGGCGGAATCCTGTCTCTTCAATTATGAGTGGGCGCGTTCCAGAGGTTTTGAAAAATGCTTAGAAGTTTGACAGATTTTTTTGTTTTAAATCAACAGCTGATAAGAGACTCGTGAGATATAAACAGATATTAAAGAGTTCATCTTTTTTATTTGTTCACTATCAATCATATTCCATTTCCTGTGCAATAACACGTCACGGGTTGGATACATTCTCGCACACTTACTGTGATTGTCCTCACATAATCTTTCCGGTGGCTGATTGAGAAGTTCTTATAGAATCTTTTGCAGGCAAAATACTCAAGACAATGCTTTCGTTTCGAGTCGTTTGATATCCCTCTTTATTTGATGTTTCCAAAATTATTTTGCATTTCCTTGAAACTTATACCTACGGGACAGAAGAGGATACAGTATATATATATATCTATATATATATATATATATATATATATATATATATATATATATATATATATAATATATATATATTTCAAGCAAACATCGAAAATGCCCAGTGGTAACCAGGGAATCTCAGCCGGAACATGACACGAGGGGCAAAAGGAAGAGACCAAATCGATGACGCCTCTCCATCGTCAAAGGACACTTGGATCTCTCAATTCTCTTCAGGTCGTCTCTCGGAAACTTCTTTCATGGAAGCGAAAAGAAAAAATTAATTGAGGATAAAGCTACAAGTGCTAACACGAGAGAGAGAGAGAGAGAGAGAGAGGAGAGAGAGAGGAGAAGGAGGAGAGAGAGCAGAGAGAGAGAATATATTCATATAACATGAATATGTATATATATGTATATATATGTTCATATATATATATATATATATATATATATTATATATATATATATATATATATATATAACATATATATCATATTTATATATATAAATATAATATATATATATAATATATATATATTATTATATATATAAATATATATTTATATATATTATACAATCCAATCTGACAAAACTTAACTGTAAAAAGTGAAACGTGAAGTCTTGTAAAAAAAATAAGAAATAAATAAAACCCTTCCTGCTTATCTTAATATTCTTCAAACTGTGTGGTAGAAGTTCAAATGAGAAAAAAAAAACATTAAAGAGCCAGACCTCCTTTGAAGGCCCTTTGGCACTCTTCATTATCATACATCTGATAAAGGAATTTATTTTTTAATTAAGCTGGAACTGAGTAAGGAGTTTTTCATTAATAAATCGAGACGTGTTACCTTGAAAGACATCATCAGTAAGTCTGTTTTGGGATCAGTTGCAATGTGATGTTTCTGGGTTTTAGTAGGAAATGAGAATATGAAAAGCAAGCCACATTTTAAACGTTGGAGTGCCTCACTTTTGTTATTATTATTATTATTATTATTATTATTATTATTATTATTATTATTATTATTATTATTATTAAAACGATGAACCCTATTCATATGGAAAAAGCACAACAAAGGGACCACTGACTTGAAATTCAAACCTTCCAAAATATATTAAGGTGTTCATTAGGAAGCAAGAAAAGATAAAGGGAAACACAGAAAGAAGAGATCTCAGTTATTAAAGGAAAAAGAAAAATTGTAAAAATAAAAATGTCGGTAGCCATTTTCTATTTACCATTTGTAGCAATCACATTCGATATGTTGATATAAAGTAATTTTACAATGTTTTGCCTTAGCTAAAACGTACGAAATTTACTGAATAAACGATAAGAATTAAAAAGCTTTATTTTAGGTGCGCTTAATGGACGTGATTTAAACCAGATTTATATGAAGCGAGTCTGCTATTCAGTGGTTCATTCATGTACTATATACTACCATTACTGGGATCCAGTCACATTTCAATAGGGAAAAAAAGAAGCAAATATGGGAATCGATGCAGTATGATAGAAATATTCTAATCGTCTAGCCACGTACTTTTACTAATATATAAATTATCAGTTTCTTTTTCTCTCTATCTCTTTTAAAATGCATAAATTTTTCGTACATACTTTCGTTAAAAGATTGTTTGAGATTTATCAACACCTTTTCCAGTGGTGATTTTGAAGGTACAAATTAATAAATAAAAAAATATTATATTAATAAAAAGTCCCTCGAAATTTTATTTTATTTATTTATTTTTATTTTTTTACAACGAACATTATTCGTACATTACTTCATTAGAAGGTTGCGAGCTACAATGATAATTTTTCAGTAACAAATTCTCCATGTACACATATCCCATAGTTTATTTATTCCACATTTACATCCAATATGTGGCCGAATTCTGAATATGTAGATAACTGAAAATAAACTTTTCGATAGATTGGATATTATGGACTGGTAGACACCAAAATAAATAAATAGATAACACGTCAAAAGAAACTGGCAATTGCCAACTACGCTTTTTCCTTTTTGACCTGACCCCATCACCTGAAAATGTTTCAGGAGAAAAATCCCGGCTCCAAAACTTTCGGGATAGCCTCTCTCTCTCTCTCTCTCTCTCCTCTATCCTCCAGTTCTCGTCTCTATCTCTCCTCTTCATCCTCTCTCTCTCTCGCTCTCTCTCTGTGGAAAAGGGGATGGAGTTACCGAGCTCGAACGAACTTCCCGACGAGAATTTACAAAACTTAAATGTCGAGAACAAAACAGGTGCGTCAGGAATTTCAATCAATTCTGGAGGGTCGAGTTATACAAGAAAACGAGAGAGAGAGAGAGAGAGAGAGAGAGAGAGAGAGAGAGAGAGAGAGAGAGAGAGAGAGAGAGAGAGAGAGAGAGAGCTCGAACAAAACAATTAATGATGTAATTCGAGGAGACCTAATAAGACCGATTAATTAATCACTTGAATGGCAGACAAAGTGGATGAAGGTCGCCTTTCCTTCGTGAACAAAAAATCCCTTAAGAAATGAAAAAATGATGAAAACGAGGGACTGCAAAGGATGATTACGTAATTCAACATTTTAATGAATAGAACATAGAATTTAAGACAAAGGCCAAGCGATGGAATCCATGAGGTCATTCAGCCCTGAAGCGGAAATTCAGATAGAAAGGTTTGAAAGGCGTAACAGGAGAGGGTGGAAAGTAAGATGGAAAATAAGGAACATGAACGGAGGTACTGTAAAAGGAATGAAAGGGGTTGCAGCTAGGGCCTAAGGAAGGGACGCTGCAAAGAACCTTCTTAAGTCATGCCTACAGTGCACCGCATGAGGTGCACTGACGGCACCAACCCCCTGCTACTTGCTTCCACATAAATGAAATGGCGTTAAGGAACTGCAAGACAATACATAGTAAAATAAAGAGGGGAAAATAATCTTTAGCACCTCACTGGTAGTACTGCGGTGTCTTTTCACAGTTAATATTACCCATGTTGAACTAAAACTGAGTGGTAATTTTAGTTTTGAAAGTTTAATGATCGAGAAAAATTAGGACAACTTTTCTAGTACTCTGTGCTCTGTACAAAGTATACGAAAATGTACTATCAAAATTATGCACACACACACACACACACACACACACACACATATATATATATATATATATATATATATATATATATATATATATTAAGGTATATAAGCAGTTTATCTGCTGAGTAAAGGACGATAAGTCGAAAGATCTTGCAGAAATTCCGTTATTTATTTTTTCCTTCGTGGCTTATACCTTTATTTATGGATTTATCACGTTCCAAACTTTCATGATTCCGTTATATATATATATATATATATATATATATATATATATATATATATATATATATAGAGAGAGAGAGAGAGAGAGAGAGAGAGAGAGAGAGAAAATCAACCCTCTTCAGTTTTAAAATATGAGGTTATTAGCAGTAAAAGCCATGAACAGGAAGCAAACAACTTAACGGCGACGACACCACCCCAATTTCGACAATCAAAATGGCAAACCCAAATAACACCATCATTTACAGTCTGTCCTCTTTCCTCTTCCCCTCTCTCTCTACCCTGTCCCTGATCATCTTCACTCGGGGCGTCAGACCTGATTGTTGTCAGACCTGATCTAATCTGCCTTCGGCTGAGGATGCTCTGACCTTTCGCAACAGTGCCGTCATGCAAAGGTCACTTGCAAATCTGCTCGGAATAACTTGCATCTGTGAGTTGCGCTCGCTGGGGTTGGCTGGGTGGTGGTGGTGTCTTTTAGTATATTTCATCGAGCAGAGGCAGAGGTTACACGACAGATTCTAAAGCCCACTAAACTTTACACAGGGATGAGTTCTGAAGAGGTTAAAACTCGAACGAGAAAGGTGGTGGCAAAATCAACTCAATCTATAACTTGCTACAACGTACTCTAGGCAGCCAATATTAATGATTCAGAAGATGTTGCAACTCAAGGCGAATGGTGGTTGCAATATACACAAGATCAATAACTTAAATGGTAATATAAGCTCATCTAAAACTATAATTCTGAGAGTACAGATGATGAAAATTTGCCCACTATACTAACCCTAACCATCTCACCTATAACAGCATTTAGACTCGGAAATTAGGCAGGACAGCTATTCCTTTTTGATGTATGCCCATGAATGCGAATAACGGTCTTTTCTGCTTAGGAGAGTAGCGATGGCAAGGGAAGAGTGACATACAAAAAAGAAAGAAAAAAGGAGTAAATGAATAAATAAAAAAAACGCCGTGCAGGCAGACAGGCGATACCTTTTCTTATACTTCTAAATATGATGGCACACACATTGAAAGTTGTAACAGGAGGAAAACCTCAAAGCAGTTGCACTATGAAACAACCAACTGTTAGGAGAGGGGTGGAGAGCAAGGCGAAAGAGAACTGAAGTACAGTAAAAGGAATAAAAGGGATGATGGCAGCAAGAGACCGATGGGATACTGCAAAGAGCCGGAAGTAATACATATACAGTGCATTTCAACAGTGCATTGCATGAGGTGCTGCTGCCACTGACCGTACTTTGTTTGTTTGTTTGTATGGTGCTTTGACGTTGCATGGAACCAGTGGTTATTCAGCAACGGGACCAACGGGTTTACGTGACTTCCGAACCACGTCGAGAGTGAACTTCTATCACCAGAAATACACATCTCTCACTCCTCAATGGAATGGCCGAGAATCGAACCCGCGACCATCGAGGTGGAACGCTAATACCATACCAACCACGCCGCTGAGGCGCTCCACTGACCGTACTACCCTCCGTCTCCCCTCCTACGGGGAAAGCTTTCTTTGCCCAAATCTATTGGGTATCTCTCCTCCGAGAAATTCATACTCATAGATCAGAAACAAGCTATAATATTTCCTCTCCTATTTCTACAAGAGATAAACCTGGGGCCTGAGTGAAAGGATTAGTGTTTCCACTCACCTGAGGAGACGGAATTTACACACCTGTACTGCGATGCTTAAGAAGTCAGGATGCATTGGGCTGAAGAAGAAGAAGAAGAAGAAGAAGAATCCTGCTTTTCCATCCGGGAAATCTGACCCAGCTGTTATCAAGAGAGGATACATCAGAATTTCAATGGTCTAACTATGAGTACTACATAAGTCGTCCAGTTACAAGGAAAAGATCTCACCTTCATTGATAACTTATATCTTAATGACAGCTCCTTCTGATGACGGTTTCAATACGGGGAAAACACAGATTTTTTTCTTTCAAAGGAAGATGATGATAAAGCAAAATACGTTTTCTGTCTTCAAAGGAGCTTATCATCAAGGTTTTACCTTGGGGAGGCCTAAGCTTCCAGCCCTTGATGACAGAAAGCTCCCAGGATTCCTCCTCCTCATCCTCCTCAGATAAAGAGATTCTTAAGCGTGAGCACACAATAGAACTTCCCTCACAGAGAGAAACAGATACGGGATAATCAGATTATGCCTTGAGAACCCAATCGGATTTATCGGGAGGGAGGGGGGATGGGAGGGAGGGGGGAGGGATTTCTTCTTTGCGTGAGGAAATCACACTTCCAAAAGGGTAGCGGACGAAGTGTTTTTCCACTTGGGAAAACACAGATCTATACTCTTTAAAAAAAAAACACACACACACACACCCCAACATATGTCAAAAGAAAAATGGGGCAAAACCACATCAGCGTCAAATGACACCCAGTTATATCCTCTAGGTCAGTTGTCTACTTATCTATTAAACTCGCTAGTTATTACTTTTACGATTTTTCTCGTTAGTCTTTCAAATCTCTTTGCAGTTCATTCTATCACTTTTCCCCAATGCCGTAACTAAAGATTTCGAATATTAAAAAAATTAAATCTTCATCTTCATTCATTATCCTGCAGGCATCGTATTTTTTTTTAGAATCACTAATTACCTGTAAATCTTCGAAGAAACGAAACAAGCAAACGGAAGAGTGAAAACATTGACTATCCAGGTCAATTACAAATTCACGAGGTGCCAACCTTGAAAAGTAAGTCAATAGGTCCGCCCCGCCCCCGCCCCTTGGGTATGAAATCAACTCATAACTGGCAAAAATGGAAAGAAGTCAATAGTCTATGAGTACCCACTTCCTTAAAAAAAAATATCATCGTCATAGAAGAACAACCACAAGAATTTAGCTTCAAGGGCTTCAAGACCTTGCAGAATCCCTCTGTCGAGAAAGATTCCTGTAGATCCCAGTCTTGAATACAACCATACGAATTTCCACTACTTAAGAATATAAATTCAGTCCTTCGGGACAAACATGCTATAAAATCGTCAGAAAAAATTGTCCTCTTGAAACTGGATAAACACAGAACTTAAAGGCGAGAGATCACAATGATTCGTCTCGCAAAAGAAGGGTTGTGTTCAACCCGTAAAAGAAATTACCAAGACCTTCCTTCCAGCCGAAAGTAAGATCCAGTATAATGAAGTCGGCATGTATTATTAGGTAACATCAATGGGGTCAGGAGTCCTACCATCAATCTTTCGCGCGACGTACGCTGTTCCAGAAAGGCACTAACTATGCAACTGGAAAACTGGAACATATTTCAGGTTACGTTCTGTAAGTGTTAAAAGACACACAAAGAGGGGCTGTGAGTAGGTTTCTAGAGTAGGGCACAGAGAGAGAGAGAGAGAGAGAGAGAATATGAAATATTAGAGGCAGGAATGCAGTTCCCAGAGCGGTTTATCGACCGTAGCACGCTCCGTTTATCGTACCAAACGCTGATCCCATTTCGTGTCTCCAAATAGCGCTCATTAATGAAGTTCATTCAATCGACGCATTGCATTTCCATCACGTCAATTGCAACTTCAAAGTGGCTAATATACCGTTAATTGCAAGGCACAGGTGATGAGAAAAGCCGCTTTTGCTTTACTCACGAATTTCAATATGAACTACTCAAGCACTAATCATTCTAGTGGCGTATAGGAGTGCGTGAAACAAAAGGTAACCACTAAATTCTATTGCGTTACGAAATCAATAAAAGGCTCAAGGGGTACTCTTAACGCTAAAAGAACAAAGATTAAAAGCAGACGAATTAGAGGTAAACATCTTGCACTCTCAGGGAGGCTGGGAATGTTCTCGAGAGATTTATTGTGAAGACGTCGACAGACTTTACTTGTGGCGTCGTCGAAACTCACTCACTCTCTCTCTCTCGTCTCTCTCTCTCTCTTCTCTCCTTTCAAACACAACACACACACGTCTTTTCCAAAAGGTTGACTGCTTGTTTACCTTGTAAACATGTATTATATCATCAGCGTCCACTTGAACTTTAACAAATGAATGATAAAACACTTATTCTTCCACTTTCACCTTTCGTATCAAGTTTCAGCTTACTTGACTCCCAATTACGGAACTCTCATAATTTCAAAATGGAGAATTATATGAAAATAGTAATGCTGTTTCTTATGAGGCTTACACCTGCGACGACACAACACGAAAAAAGGAAAATTTAATATATAATGCGCAATAACTCTCGCTAGAGAATAGCAAGCAAGCATTCGTGAAAGCCATGAGTCTCGCAACCTCACTAAAGTGGATATCTCAAAGTTCATTCTACGCGACCTTACCTCTGTGAATAATAAAACGGACTTTATACCAAAGGCCAAGCGCTGGGACCCAAGAGTATGGAAGTTAGATATATAGGCCTCGCAGCTCCACTACGAAGTCAGACGGAAGAAAGAGAATATGAACGGAGGTTCAGTAAAAGGAATGAAAGGGGTTGCTCTGCAGTTAAGGGGCCTGGGGAAGGAGCGCTCCAAAGATCATCAAGTAATAAATGCAACGCACCACGTGAGGTGCACTGACTGTACTAACCCCACCCCCACCCCCCAACAAACGCCCCCTTCCTGAGGTTACTTTTTAGGGGGATACAGGTTGGTTCTATTTATTATTACCTCACTAATACGCACTGTTACAATATCTGGAAGTGTGCTGGTTTCTTCATCCTTTCTATATTATTATTAATATTATTCAGAAGACGAACCCTGTTCTCATGGAACAAGCCCACCACCACACGGGCCACTGACTAGAAATTCAAGCTTCCGAAGACTATTAGTATTATTATTATTAATAAAATGGATTACTGAAGAAGGTAAAAGCTCTTGTTCTGGCGCAAATAACCTTTAGAAGCAAGAGGTAAACACAGGCAAATACGAGTGAATATAAACGGCGAAGATCCGAACCCTTTGGAGAGCCGTGGGAGGCCCTTGATCTTTCCTCAAGGGCCATTTAAGTCCCGAAGTCTTTGTTTATGGTGTCTTTCGCCCTCATTAACCGAAACTTGGCTGAATTTCGGTCGGGTTCTCAAGCCTCATTACTATGCATAAAAGATTTCTTATGGCCGAGACTATAAGCTTGCGCACAGTTTGTTCTCGAGAGAAACGACAGCGTTTAAAAGCCTTTACCTTCCACTTCGTCTCTTTAGCCTTTTACAATTTCGGTCAGGACAATATGCCGTGCGACTGGTAACTCAAAAGTGCATGCGAGGATGCAATGCATTACTACCTTGATACTATTCACCTTTCATTTCAATACTTTTTTATGTATTCATTAATTTAAATTAAAGTAAGATCTCTTCTTTCTGCATTTCCCTTCATCCACTCTTACTTCTTTCTAATGAACACCATCTATACTTTTCTTAAAAAGCTTACTTTCGATCTTTCCAATAAAAAAAACTACCACTATTATCATCAATCAGAAGGTAAACCCTATTCATATGGAACAATCCCACCAAAGGGGCCACTGACTTGAAATTCAAGCTTCCAAAGAATATTATGGAGGGGGTGGAAGTACGATAGAAGAAATGTTAATATGAACGGAGGCACAGCAAAAGGAATGAAAGGGGTTGCAGATACGGGCCTATGAAAGGGAAGACTGATTGTAGAAAAACTGATATAGCTGATATCTAAAGTGAAATCCCGAATGGTGGTAGGATGAATTAAGAAGTTAACATTTGAGACAATGCAACATCACTGACACGTTTCTTCCATGGAGGAAACGACTGAACTCAAAGAACCAACTCCACTTTGGAAAGCGCTGCATTAAGTGTTTCTTAATCTGACGGGAAAAATCACCTCGTAATCTGCGGTTACACTTTGCCTGTATTTATCAATATACATCTCTGTTTAAGAACACCGACGGAACATTCAACAATCAGGTAAAAGAAACGAGACCCCAAGATGGCTAAGAGGGCAAAGAAGGGAGATCCTTTGACAGGACAAAAATGCAAATGGGATTCCAAAAATATGTCTTTCGGGGGCTCTGCCCCAAAGTGTTTTAAATGGCTGACTAAAATTATCACACACACACAGTCTCTTCATTCTAAGGGCAAAGGGACGAAACAGCACGTGGAGGAGCGAGATAAAGAAGGTGGATATAAATAGCAAGAATGACGAGGGTTCTCTTCAAAAGGGAGTGATAATGAAGTGAGTCATTGCGTGCACAGGTACAAAAGATGACGGATGCACAGAATGGACAGGTAAGTATGAATATAGACCAAAATCAAGGCTAAATAATTACCATATGCAGATCTACTAAATAGAGCAGAAAGGAATAAGCTCCCACCGGAAAGTAACAAAAAAGAATATGAAAAATTAATAAATAGTGTAGTTTCTATAGATGAATATGAAAATCATACGAGAGTATTGTGAAAGCATACTGGCCCCATTTTAACCATCAAAAAGTGTTCTTTTAGAGAGCATTTTGAATGATGTAATGCTTTAGGGAAAACAATATTTTTTTGCTCAAAGGGATGTGTTTGTGAAACACTATGCCCACAGGGCAATTACTTTCAGCATGGAGGAGGTCAGGCCCCAAGTTTGTCTCCTTATGTACCTGACATCCCTTCAACTGCGTAGGAGTTCAGATGACACGGGTAAATGACAGATCACCTGACAGGAACAGGGAAAAACATAAGAAAAATCTATACACTCTGCCACCCCAACCATCGTCGCTAGGAGACTAAAATGCAAGAATCTAACATCATCTGAAGAACGTCTAGGACACGAGTTTTGGAATTCGAATTATGGCCAAAGAACAAATGCTATAGTAGATTCACATCAGCCGTGTATTTGATGTCTAGGCCCTTCTCTTTCGATGCTCCTGATTGGCTGTTGATAAGCCAATGACAGGGCTGGGAACTCTCAGTCTCTCTCGAGAGCTCACATAGGGAGGATGTATGTTCCGTCTCTACTGGGGTATACGTCTTTCAGGAGAGGCGGAACATACATCCTGCCTATGTGAACTCTCGAGAGAGACTGACAGCTTCCAGCCCTGTCCTTGGCTTATCAACAGCCAATCAGGAGCGTCGTAAGGGAAGGGTCTAGACATCAAATGCCCGGTCGATGTGAATCTACTATAGGGCCTATGAGGTTCTTCAACGCTGAAACCCAAATTGACGGTAAGAGGGTTTGAAAGGTGTAATAGGAGGAGAGCGTCACAGTTATACACTATGGAACAATAGTTAAGAGGGTGTAAAGGCAGATGGAGGAAAGAGAAATGAACGGAGGTACAGTAAAAGTAAAGAAAGCGGTTGCAGGTATGGGCCTAAGGAAAGGACGCTGCAAAGAACCTCAAGGAGTGCCTACAGCGCACCACGTGAGGAGCACTGACGGCACTATCCCCCTACCGGAGGACACGAAATCTAAAACTAAGAATAACCTCCCTCCATTTCCTTCTTTCATTCAGAAACTGCACAGTACAGATACCATTGTGATTCGTGTTAAAATTAGGCTTGCCCGAGCACCCGAAGAATTTGGTATCGATTGCTAAAGCAAGCACATCTTCACGCGACCATAGTTACATAAGTAAGTAGACCAGACCAGGTTGTGATTTACGAATTCAGCTTTCATTTTAACAGAGGACTCCTCTACATACACAAATATATAATATATATATATATATATATATATATATATATATATATAATATATATATATATATACACACACACACTAAACAACATCTCTCTCTCGCATCTCTCTCTCTCTCTCTGTCTCTCTCTGCTCTCTCTGTCTCTCTCTCTCTCTTCTCTCTCTCTATATATATATATATATATATATATATATATATATTATATAATATATATATAGATATAATAAGGATGAGTTTGATACGGAGCTCTGAAGTGTCAGAAGAAGAGTATAAATGAAGCGAATAAGGTACTGAAGAGGATGGAATCATCTCCAGGAAGTGGAAGACTGCACGCAAGATACGAGGAGAACGATGCAGCTTGTGTCAGGATGTTTGACGCGATGCTGGTGGGCCTTGTCTGTATGTTTGTGAGGCTACTATCGTGGGATTCCCTGCTCCTGGCGTTGAGCTTTTTTTTTTAATCTTTTTTATTCTGGAACCACCTTTGTTGGAGAAACATTTACTTACTTAATATATTTTCATATATTCATAGCCGCGTCTCTTATCGAATACCATCAGCTGAAGGGAACTTTTATCGCCGTTGAAGTATGCAAGCAATAAATGAAACTATATATATACACATATAGATAAAATAGATAACATATATATATATAGTATATATAATATATACACACACACACTAAAAAACATCTATCACTTAATATCAAGTTTACAGTACCTTGGGAGCAAGTCCAAAGTATACAGTGAAATCGATATCAAGTGATGTTTGTATATTAATATTTGTGAATATCAAGAAGTCTCTCTCTTTCTCCTCTCTCTCTCTCTCTCTCTCTCTCTCTCTCTATATATATATATATATAAATATATATATATATATATATATATATATATATAAGGAATGAGTTTTGTTGCGAGGCTCTGAATTGTCAGAAGAAGAGTATACATGAAGCGAATAAAGATACTGAAGAGGATAGGAATCATCTCCAGGAAGTGGTAGACTGCACGCAAGATATGAGGAGAACGATGCAGCTTGTGTCGGAGGTTAGACGCCATGCTGGTGAGCCTTGTCTGTATGTTTGTGAGGGTACTAACGTGGATTCCTTGCTCCCTGCAATGTCGTCTCGGCTTTTAAAAGTAGGAATAAGGCGACGACTATATTTTTTTTTTTTTTTTTAGTCTGGAAGGCCACCTTTGTTAGGAGAACATTTTACATATTTATTTATCAATTTATATTCATAGCCGTGTCTCTATCTATACATCACTGAGGAACTTTACCTTGAAGTATGCAGGCAATAAATGAAACAATGGATTTGGAATGGAATGGAATGAAATATACAGTTCAGGCCGAAGGCCAAGCGTTGGGACCCGTGAGGTCATTCAGCCATGAAAGGGAAATCCGCATAAAAAAGGTTTGAAAAGTGCAACAGGAGGAACACAAAGCAGTTGCACAATGAACCGATTGTTAGAAAAGGGTGGAAAGTTAGTTATGGAGAAGAATATGAATGGAAGAACAGTAAAAGGGATGAAAACGGGTTGCAGAGCAGAAGGGACACTGCGAAGACATGCAATATATATAATATATATATATATATATATATATATATATATATATTTATATATATATATTATATATCATAATATATATATTATATATATATATATTAGTTATATATATATATATATATATATTCTATATAATATAAATATATATATATATATAATATAATATATATTATATATATATATATATATATATATATATATATATATCTATAATATATATAAAATTCCCAACACACAATATGACGAGAACAACTCGAGTGATAACAACTTGAGCTACAATTTCACAGAAATAAAGGAGAAGGCGAGGATGGAGCTCCTCCACACCAACTGTAAATCAAATATTTATGGAGCTAACAGCTGCTGGTAAGGAGTCTGGATACTAAACTTCTTGGGTACATATCAGTCAAAAGCCCGTTTTTCTGTGGAGAGAGAGAGAGAGAGAGAGAGAGAGAGAGAGAGAGAGAGAGAGAGAGAGAGAGAGAATGATTTAAAAGGGAACGGCTGAGAGGACAGTGTACCAAATAACAAATAGTCCATGTTAGGACTGCCTTGGCAAAAACTCCGTCTATAAAAGGCTGGCATAAATAACATCCCTTTTTGACACGAACCGGACTGAATGTATATTTATTATTTGCTAAATAACCTTTTCAGAGAAGCTTTTATTTTTTTACTGCCAAAACTTATTTTCGACTTTCGCTTTAATGTTTTGGCTTGAAAGCCATCGTTTTTGAAACAAAGTCCTCATCATTAAATACTGTTTACAAACTGATATTAAAAACGGTATAAATATAACACCACTTGTCTGCACTGGCTAAAAGCACGTTTGACAGAAATAAAAATACATTGGAATATGGAACAGCTCTACCTTTAAATGGACAGAACTCGAAATATTGGTCAAAATAATGCTTGAATTGTGATAATATGCATTCTAGTATCAAACCGACGTTTTGTTTACAAATATATAAAATTTCATAAAACACAGAATTATTAATACATATGAGACCATTCAGAGATTTTGTTTTAATATGAATCAGCTGATCTTATGAGTTCGTCTAAAACCGTATGTTGGAAACAGGAATTTTCGAAAAGAAAAATCTCTATTTCAATTAAAATCAAAGTCATTATGCTTCCATCTCATTATACTTCCATCAGCTGCAGAAAAATGATTAGTTCCACTAGCTATTCAATCTTGAACTTTAAAATGGCTACAGAAAATGAATCTTCAGTGATGAAGTCCTGCACGTACACAATTTCTGTGTATATTTTGTATGCTGATCGGCACAGCAAAACTATGCTTCTCATGAGAACACTCTCAACTAATAGAACAAAGCCTATATATATATATATATATATATATATATATATATATATATATATATATATATATATATACATATATATATATATATATATATATATATATATGTATACATTATATATATAAATATATGTATACATACATACATACACACACACACACACACACATATATATATATATATATATATATATATATAATATATATATATACATATATATATTATATATATATATATATATATATATATATACTATATATATATATATATATATATATATATATATATATGGGTGATTTTGATGTTAGACTGCATCTCAGATCATCCTCAGGTTTGTAGGCGGTTTCTGTACTTGGTCTTTGTGACTGTCAGGGCAGAAAATCCTGCCTCACACAAATATATTGTATCACATGGAAGGAGGGCTTTCATGGCTTCACCTCCAAGAATTGGTTTTTTCTTTGTACACTTCTATCCAAAATGAGCTTTTGCCTTTTGAAATCATAATGAAGTGCTTCATCACTCTAGATCTCAGTGAGCTGCTCCTGTAGGTTGTTGATGTTTTGACATTTCCTCTGGTAGGTCTTCAGCTTCAATGTTGAATGGGTTTCTGATCAAACTGCACTTATGTGCATTTTCTGGAATGTAATGATCAAATTCTGTGACCAGCTGGACACGTGTTGCACAATAGTGTCTTGGACTGGGCTGAGAGAATAGTTTTCGTTCTCCAGAAGTATATTTAGGGAGGTAAATGATGCTGTTTTTCCTGCCTTTACTTTATTCATCCACAACTTCAGTTTTCCTTTGAATGATGACAGTTTCTCAGAAAACCCATGGTCTGCTTAGAATCCTAAAACAATGCATCATGAATTTTAATTATTAAAGTATATAATTATAATATATTTGTAGTGGGAAAATAATAATTTACTGCAAACCCTTAGCGACCCAATAAAATGGCTTGGCAACCCAACTTTGGGTCGCGACCCAGGGGTTAAAAGAACCACTGCTCTAGAAGTAATAATAAATTCTAAATCTAAGATGGCACACTGTCTTACGCGACATCAGAGAGAGAGAGAGAGAGAGAGAGAGGAACATCACTGGAAACATCCAAAATGCCAGTTCTGGAAAATGAGTCTAAAATGAAATCTGGAACACCCCCTGCTACAATCATTCTCTTGTCGGTCTGAACGGGTTCCCAAATAGACCGGACGACGCCATACTGTCTAAGATTCACCAGAAGACGCCTCTCTCTCTCTCTCTCTCTCTCTCTCTCTCTCTGCTTCTCATATCCCTTATGCAAAATGTTCGACCCATTTAAAGGAGCATCGAGGGAGTTTAGTCATGCTACCGTTCATAAATAAAAAAAAATGGACGATAAAAGAACGCAGGCTTTAAAAGCCGAGGACTAAGAGCCTGCCTTTGGGAATTAATCTCCATTCATCCTTCAAGGAAATGGATTACAATTCCCAACGGCCGGGAGATTTTTTGCCGCACAAATGGAGTGGCAAAAAATAAA
>NC_061101.1:48607166-48629666 GCF_015104395.2 Macrobrachium nipponense
ATAGAGGCGCTTGAATTAATACTACCCACATAACACCAGCACCAAGAGGAGCTGTCCTAAAAATAACAGCGAGGCAGTTACTGGCGTTTCCTTTATCAAAGGAAAGGTGGCTAGACAGGAGGGAACACAGGAAATACGATTTATATAAAAACATGGCCCCTTTGGAATAAAGTCAATTACGAGAGAGAGAGAGTTACAAGGATTAGGATGTCTTAAAGACTTGTTAGTCCATTCTTAGAGGAGACATCGTGTGCTCACTTATCTGTAGGAGCAGGTTTTACCGTGCATTCACAGTGTCCTTCTAATGATTTTGTCTTGATTCCTTTTGAATTCTTCCCCGACACAGTTGCTGTTCACAACTTCTGGTGGCAGTTTATTCCGTGTCACATATCTTGTACGTGAAGAAGTTCACGCAATGAGATGCTTTGTATCTCTTCAGTTCTAGTTGAGAGAGAGAGAGAGAGAGAGAGAGAGAGAGAGAGAGAGACAATAGTCATATCGAGGAATCTTTAAGAGATCAGTAAGATAAACATGATCTTATGAAAAGCCAATAACTAAGGGAATATAGGAGCCACGAAATTGAATTGACACAAAATCGAGAAGCAGTACAAAGAATGGTGCCGAGACACAAAATGAATTGAGCGAGGTAGAGACAAGAGACAAAAACCCATTCTTTACGTCATCCAACGGATTATTATAAATTAAGAGTCAACGGATGATGGAAGGAAGGTAAAATATAAAACAGAAAGTATTAAACGCAAGAGCATTCAGCAGAAAATATAAGAGTCACTCGGCCAAGACCATTCAGCATTGAAGGAATTCATAGAAATACATTAAAAAGGACATTATACTTAGGTAATGAACATAAAATACGTTAATGGTACCCCATAAAAATCTAGTAAGCGGGAGTGTTACAGGTCATAATTGAATAAGGATTAAAATGGTTTCCATGGCTACAAATCTGTGCATCATCGTGATCTGAGCTGGGGGTATAAAAATATATAAGTGAAAATAAATCTAATTGCACTATGGCACAGGAGTATGAAACATTCTCTTCTCTCTCTCTCAACTCTCCTCTCTCTTCGCTCTCTCTCTCTCGTCCTCTCTCTCTCTCTCTCTCTCTTTCTATATAATATATATATATATATATATATATATATATATATATATATATATATATATATATATATATATATACACATATATATATGTATAACATATATTACAATATATATATACTATATATATAAACAAGTAAAAAAATGCGCCGAAGAAACTTTCTTTGCAGCCGCTACTGCGTATAATAAGGCCACCGAAAATAGATCTATCTATAGGGGGCCTCGACCGCGACCCACGAAACTTTAACCACCGCCCGGTTGTGGCCTGTCCTATATCGTCGCCGAACGCACCATTATGGCTAACTTTAACCTTAGATTAAATAAAAACTACTGAGGCTAGAGGGCTACAATTTGGTATGTTTGATGATTGGGGGGTGATGTTCAACGTACCAATTTGCAGCCTTCTAGCCTCAGTAATTTTTAAGATCTGAGGGCTGACAGAAAAAGTGCGGACGGACAGACAAAGCCGGCACAACAGTTTTCTGTTACAGAGAACTTTTTAAAAACGTCAACACTGAGATGGACAATGAAAATGTACGGATACATATATGGGACATAAGAAATAAAGTCTACACTGAAACGGGTGAACATTGCACAAAATACTGAAGACATCTATATATAAAAAAAAATACCATAAATGATTTGGAAATTTAAAACATGCGAAATATGAGTAAAACAAAATGTAGAAATACAAACAGAACTGGAGCCGAGACAATAAATGTACAAAATAAATGTAAGAAATCAAAAACTATACATAACCGCAAAAATAAGAAACAGGATTGAAGAATTTCATCATACGACATGAAAAGAAAAAAAAAGTGAAAAAGACTTGAGATGGAAAACGAGAGAGAGACATATTTCATGAAAACTAAGAACCCAACTTTGAAAGAAAGTATTGGCAATTATAAATACTCGTAGCGAGCTAAAAAGACTGGGAAACTTTGATACGTGGAAAATTAACGAGACAGAAGTTAGTAATGGAAATTTAGAAAACGAACCGAGAAAGATGCTATACTGTCAACAGAAATAATGAAACACCTGAACCGGTATCAAAAGTAACAGTAGAAGCAAAGAGAGCATTAAAAGGCATGAAAAGAACCAAAGCAGCAGGAGAAGATGGCCTAACAATTGATTTAATAACAGATGGAGGAGATTTCATAATAGTAAAACTCGCTGAACTTTACACAAAATGTTTGCAAGAATGCTCTATACCTGCAGCTTGGAAAAAACTTTATCATTATATTATTCGCAAAAAGGGAGACACAAAAGACCTGAAAAATTATCGCCATATAAGTTTACACTCAGTAATATATAAAATATTTTCAAAGATCATATTAGGCCGAATAGAAAGACAACTAGATTTTAATCAACCAAGAGAGCAGGCAGGTTTTAGAAGCGGTCATTCAACAACCGACCATATCCGTGTAATTAACCAACTAAAAGAAAAATCAACAGAGTATGACAAACCACTACGTATGGGATTCGTAGACTATGAGAAAGCTTTTGATTATGTCAAAACTTCAGCTGCAATGAAAACCGTTCAGAAGCAAGGAATAGATGAATCTTATGTTAGAACACTTGAAGACATCTATACGGGTAGCGCAGCAATCCTAAAATACATGAAGACAGCGAGAAATTTCCGCTTGAGAGAGGTGTTAGACAGGGAGACCCCATCTCTCCTAAATTATTCACAGCGTGCCTAGTAGTTTTAAAGAATTTAGATTGGGAAAATGTAGGAATTAACATTAGTGGGGAATACCTTAACAACTTAAGATTTGTAGATGACAGGGTTCTAATCAGTGAATCGGGGGAGGAATTACAAAAGATGATAGAAGATTTGAATAGAGAAAGCAGAAATGTAGGACTGAAAATGAATATGAGTAAAACTAAGATAATGTTCAATGAAAATGCAGACACAACAAATAAGGGTTGTGGACGAACCTTTAGAGATTGTTAATGAATATACGTAGTATTTAGGACAGACAATAAGTGTTTCCCAAGGGCATGAGACCGAAATTAAAAGAAAGATAAGCATGGGATGGGGAGCTTTTGGTTAACAAAATGAGACTATGAAAAGTAAAATGCCACTTTCTCTAAAAAGAAAAGTATTTAATCAGATGGTCCTACCAGTATTAACTTATGCATCAGAAACTTGGAGCCTTACTAAAGCCTTTGAACATAAGCTAGTTACAACTCAAAGAGCTATGGAAAGAATAATGATGGGAATAACACTAAGAGACAGAAAAAGAGCAACATGGATACGAGAGCAAACTAAAGTTGAGGATACTTTAACAGCATGTAAGAAAAAGAAATGGGCGTGGGCAGGACATATAATAAGAATGTCAGATAATAGATGGACGAAAAGAATAACAGAATGGGTCCCTAGAGATTGCAAACGAAGCAGGGAAAGGAAGAAAAGATGATGGATTGAAGAACTAAGAAAATTTGCGGGTATAGAATGGCTTAGAAAGACCATAAACAGAAGGGAGTGGAAGGACATGTCTGAGGCCTTTGTTTTTGCAATGGACTAGCAACGACTGATGATGATATATATAAATATATATATATATATATATATATATATATGATTATATATATATATATTAATATATATAACACACACACATATATCAGTGTATGCGCGCGCACATGTACATAAATATAATTATACATATAAAACATATATACATACATGATACATATACATAAAGGGAGAAGGTTAAAATAAAAAAATATAAATAATTAAAAGAAACAGATACCAAAACAAGCACGAACGCTAAAAGTACAAATTTCAAATCTTGAGGTAACACAGGATAAAAACAACGAAGTAGAGGAGTAGTGACGTCAGCGCACCTCATTTGGCGCACTGTAAGCCCCTTCCTGCACCCAAGTCTTAGCGTTTCATTTTGCGTCCAATCCCTCTTTCTTAAAACTTGCTGTCCAACCTCCTTAACTATTACTCCTTAGCGCGACCGATGTGTTTTCTCTCAATTCTACCTTGAGATTTTCATCCTCTGAAGAATGATACCGATCTAAGGAGTCCACAGCAATAAAAAATGTTAAGAGAGTTCGTGTAGAATTTAAAAACACTTTTTTAAAACTTTCGAACCCTTCCCTGAAGATGAACCCAGGGAAGGGTTCGAAAGCTTTTATATAAAGTGTTTTTAAATTACACACGAACTCCTAACATTTTTTATTGTTGACTCCTTTGATCATTATTTATACTCTCGTGATAGAGAGTTTTTCCCAAATGATAATGATATTGTAGTACAACTTATCCTTTAAACTGCTGTTTAACCTCTCTAACAGAGTAGTACTGTCACTGCCTTGAGAGCTGTACGGACGAAAGTGCCCTATAGTGATTGGGCTAGACAGCGTCCATCTCTTACATTGATCAAATCAAAACAAATCTAACAAATTAAGCTTAGCTTAAACAAGGAACCAAGTCCTGAGTTATGAAGCGGCAAAAAGTACGGCAAAGGGAAAGTATTCTAGCTTTTGGAGAGAAACATCATTATTAAATCAAATAAAAGATGAAACGAAGTTATATAAACATAAAAGGAAACAATTCAAAGATAAGACGGAACCGAGAAACTGCGGAGGAGCAGAAAATCCTCTGGGCACGGAGAGTTCCCCGAGGGACCAAAGTCCCCAGCATCCGAGGAGGAGGAGGAGGAAGAGGAGGAGGAGGAGGAGGAGGAGAGGCTGAAGATGGAAACGTCACTCAAGAAAGAATTGAATTTTGGTTGGCTTATCGTTCACGCTGACAGTGGTTATCGTACAGAACAGAATTCAGGCCAAAAGCCAAGCGCTGGGACCTATGAGGTCATTCAGCGCTGGATGGGACATTGACAGCGAGAAGGTTCAGCTTTAATCAAGTAAAAAGAATTTTACTGTAATTGTTACAAGGTTAAATGGAATTTTTCCTTGGAAAACATTCGTTCAGTTTCTACAAGTACATACAAATTACAAAAGATGAATACGCTGAGGCAGCTTTTAAGATTAAACTGGTTAGGAGGCGTCCAATCTTTGTAAATTCCGGTGATACAACCGTGGTTTACGTTTGCTTTTGTTTTGTTTGTATGGTGCTTTTACGTTGCATGGAACCAGTGGTTATTCAGCAACGGGACCAACGGCTTTACGTGACTTCCGAACCACGTCGAGAGTGAACTTCTATCACCAGAGATACACATCTCTCGCTCCTCAATGGAATGGCCGAGATTCGAACCCGCGACCACCGAGGTGGGACGCCAACACCATACCAACCACGCCACTGAGGCGCTTGGTTTAAGTTTGAATCACTGCCATCTAGAAGGGCATATGTGTGTGTTATCTTAGGTATAAGTAACTGCTGTACGTCCAGATGCAAATTGCTGGTGCTTTCACTATTGTTACTAATGATCAAGATGTTAGCTCTGCAGTGAACGAGCAGATTTCAACAGTGCTTGAATATATCAAATCTGGTCTTCAGGAAGGAAATCCTCAGGGGACAGAACTCTATGATAGGCCTAGTGAAGCTGCCAACTTTGGCAATATGGGTCCCCAACGTGGAATTGGGAATCATAAATATTCCTATTTGACAATGGCACGTTGGGAACCCGGTACTGTCCTACTATACTCGGTCCATCTGTCCATACGCCTGTGGTGTTTGCGTATGGTAACACTGCGTCCGGGCTTAGATAGTTACATTCAGCTTACATTCAACAATGATATTAATATCCTATTTCGAATATGAACGGTGTAATTCGCATACAGTAATTATTAAAACACTTTCAGTTGCAAATGTACACCCAGATATCCTTTTATTTACTAAACTTTACACATAGCGTAACTATTTAAAGCAGTGTTACCATACAAAAACACCACAAGCGGATGGACAGATGGAAAAAAACAGTATAGTTTGTCAATTTCTCTAGGCCTATCATCCAATTCTGTCCCCAAGGATTTCGGTTCTGAAGTCTGCTGGTCCATTGCATCAATAATAACAATTAATTTAAAAAATCTTCATAGTGGCACGAATCTTCAAATGGAGAAACAAATCCACAGTTATGTAAATGTAAATATATTTAAATTTAAAACAGCAAGGATAGCTTTCGGGAATCTGTTCGGTTCCCCTTATTGATAAGGGGAACCGAACAGATTCCCGAAAGATATCCTTAAAGTTTTAAATCTAAATATATGTACATTTACTTAACTGTGGATTTGTTTCTCCAATAATAACAATATTATGTTCTAAGGCGTCCACAATAATAATAATGTTAGGAGTTCGTGTATAATTTATAAACACTTTATAAAGGCTTTCGAACCCTTCCCTGGGAATTTTTTTTTTTAATTTTTTTTTTTTTTTATTGAAGATGAACCCAGGGAAGGGTTCGAAAGCTTTTATATAGTGTTTATAAATTATACTTTTAACATTCTTATTATTGTGGACCCCTTAGAACATTGTGTAAACTCTCGTGATAGAGTTTTTCCCAAATAACAACATTGAAAGCACCAGCAATTTTGCACCTTGACGTGCAGCAGTTTTATGTACTTCTGATATACACTTGAACGCTCTTCTGGCAATAAATAAGGATAAATTGTTCACATTGAATAAGGATAAATCATTGTCAATAATAACTATATATTGAATATTGAAATTGCCATCAATCTTGCGCCTTAGTATGCAGCAGTTATACATTATATACTTCTGATAACGAATATATGTTACTGTTGTTTCTGCATTTTATAAAGAGAAAGTGACGGCCTTGATGGTGTCTTTCTCTTTCAAAAGAGCAAGGCGTCTGTAAATAGAACAAACAGGTGTCCCATCTACAAAATGAGAGTAGGGCAGGGTCCAAAGATTGTGGTGACCGGACATCCCGGACATCAACTTACAGAAGATAATTAGGCATTAAACAGAGACGGTCAGGGAATGACTGACCTCCCTGGAAAAGTAGATTTCTTATGGACACGTGTGCTTGTCAAAATCGCTAAAAGAAAGGCCAATAATTACACACACACACACACATATATATATATATATATATATATATATATATATATATATACTATATATATATATATATTGTAGAACATATACAAATGAGTAATAGGATGACACGAATAGAAGTGGAGATAGGAACGTCCGAAAGAAGAAAAGCAACGGGACATCAATAGTTTACCTTAAGGATGTTAAATCCGGCTCCATTGGTAATTTTCTTAACACATTCTACAATTCATATTCTGAGTCTTGACTGACACTGATAAATGAGTTTTCATTGACAATGTTCTTTGATGTACTGGATAAATCTTACATTGATCATGTTTCCTTCGTTACGTTATAAATAAATAATCGAAGATGACCTACATTCCGTTAACAATTTAATAGCTTTACCCTATAAATAGCAATGCCAGTGTAAGCGTACCGTCTGTTAAGACCACAAGCCTAAATAAGCTTGACTCACTAGAGAAACTTGAGTAAAAGCCGGTAAAAATAAAAAAAAATAGGAAAACAGGTAAACAAAGGGGAAGTAGAGCTGAAAGACAAACAACATAAGAGAACAGTCGAGACGAAAACTATAGAGATATACCGCTGAACCTTATCTACTCGCCGGGAATCCATATAAATTCCATCCAGACGGGAGAGATTAAAAAGACACTGGAGACAGATGCAGAGAGAGAGAGAGAGAGAGAGAGAGAGAGAGAGAGAGAGAGAGAGAGAGAGAGAGAGAGAGGGTTATTCCGGAAAATTTATTGAGCTTGTCTTAATTACGGGGCTGTAAGATGAATATAATAAAAAAGATAAAATTCCAATTCAATTTCAAAGTTGGTTTTCCAACATCAGAGGCTCACTGCGGTATATGCCAAACTTTTGGCAACAAATGCAACTTGTGAGAGACAAGTATACCTGCCACCCATTGGTGGGTATACCAGACCACCGGTCTCGGGTAGACCCGATTTGGGAAATTGCAGTTATCTCCAAAGATGCCAATATGTGAGCTATAAATAGGCAAAAATGAGTGGTCCACTTGATGTACTTACAAATGCATAAATTATGTCTTTGCAAGCTACAATTTTCATTCTAAAACCTAAACAAGTACAAAATACGCCGATGTTTCATCGGCGGAATCGAGTTTTCTGTACAGCGTATGAAACTCTCAGCCAGGTCCCATGAAATATTCAGCCATGGCCCGGTGGTGGCCAGTGGGTGCCAGACGCTAGATCATGGCCAGATTTAACCTTAAATTTAAAAAAATCTTATATGTTTCGTGACTGGAGGGCGGGTGATCAATATACCAATTAGCAGCCCTCTACCCTCAGTAGTTTTTAGATCTGAGAACAAATAGAAAATTGGTTTCTTTTCCAGAAAACTAAAAAGATTCAGGTGAATTAGCTCTTCTTTTTTATCTAAAAATCCAGGTCATATGCCATTGGCTTTCTTGGCATTGTGGTACTTATCCTTAAGGGGAAAAAATTATATAAAGAGCTATTAAAACGTTAGATACTTAACAGCTAGTAGAACAAAGTCATGAGATGATGAGAGGTGCATAATATAACTACAGTTTGTGAATGATACAATTTTGATGTGTAGTGACATCAGGAAATTTCCTTCAATAACCGATAGAAAATCGCCACAGTTGTTTCCCAAAACAGAATTATCTCCAAGTAACGGAACAAGGAACAGCATCACTCTTAAATAAGTCAAGATTTTGATCACGTGACGATTATGACGAAAGTGAAGCTGAATCTCCTTAAAAAGATTGAATTGAATTGAATATAGAATTTAGGCCAAAGGCCAAGCACTGGGACCTATGAGGTCATTCAGCGCTGAAACAGAAATTGACGGTAAAAGGTTTGAAAGGCGTAACAAGACGAAAACCTCGCAGCTGCGATATGAATCAATTGTTAGAAGAGGGTGGAAAGCAAGGTGGAAGAGAGAGAATATGAAAGGAGGTACAGTAAAAGGAACGAAATGGGTTGCGGCTAGAGGCCGAAGGCACGCTGCAAAGAAGCTGAGGTAATGCCTACAGTGCATCGCGTGGGGTGCACTGACGGCATTAGCCCATTACGGGGCCTTAAAATGATTAACAACTCTTAAAACCCTGACGAGGAAGACCACCAACAATTTCCACAGAGCCAAAATTCCAGAGATATATTATCCTTCAAAACTGAATCTCAACCTCTCACCGTTACAGCGCTACTGTGCACCAGAATGGGCGCACCATTGAGCACCGTTCACCGTTAACAGAGAGCACATTCTGGAACGCCGTAGGCCTGGTATTTCGTGACATTTACTTTCCTGGCCTCCTTTTGGGAAAAGTTACTGAAGATGCCAGACCACGTCGGAATGTAGGGTTTCAATAAAGGTCAGGTACTTCTAGAGAGAGAGAGAGAGAGAGAGAGAGAGAGAGAGAGAGAGAGAGAGAGAGAGAGAGAGAGAGAGAGAGAGAGAGAGAGAGAGAGAAAATGTTGAAGCCTGATAAACATTCTTGCTTATAATAAATTTGAAAAATTATGACGTGATTAGCAATAGTATATTTAAAAATTGAAAAATGGGTTTTTTTCGGAGCATTTATTCCCTTTATCTGGGAGCTCTGATTGTGTCCTCGAGGTCTGAGAGAGAAAAAAATTGGAACAGAAAATTCTAACCTCCGAAATTCAATTAATCTTTTTCCCTAATTGGCCAGTCAGAGAGAGAGAGAGAGAGAGAGAGAGAGAGAGAGAGAGAGAGAGAGAGAGAGAGAGAGAGAGAGAGCATTTCTGGAAGCGTTTGGCACAGTTTTGGCTGCGGACCAAACGCCACTAATAAATGACTGCCAGAAGCGCATTAATACATTCGCAATTTACCCAGGAGCTCTTGACCCCTTGAAGTTTAACACTAAAACTTCTCCGCGGTTCTAACTTAGAAACGCGGCCATAATGAGTCGTTGTGTTACTATCAAATAAAAATTACACGCTTCACACTCGGTACTGCCAAAGTGTCATATACGGGAGTGTAACAGCTAAAATGCATGATAATTCAGTATAAAAACAAATTCCTAAAATTAACGAATACTATGTTACAATACTGAGGTGCAATTTCAGGAAACAAGCGCTGTAATCACGCTAAGTTGTAATGTACCTATGAATCAATTTAAAAATCTAACGGATGATCTATCACTCTAAGTTACGCAGACATGCATAGAGCGACTGACAGATATACTAGATACAACGCAATATACATAATATGATATATTATATATATATTTTACATATATATATATATATATATATATATATATATATATATATAATATACATACATACAATTATATATATATAGCTCACTTTTACCATATTCATACATAATTACAATAGCCACAATGACCCCTTCACTTCTCGAATTTTTCGTTCTTTTTTTTTATTCACTTGCCATTACAAAGTCTTAAGATCCAAGTGCAAGATATATGAAGAAATTATGATGTCGGGTGGCGGGAAACGAACCAGGGTTCCACAATCACAACGAGCTCCTCTTATCTTTCTGTATTTCCCTTTACCGCCTCTTAATTCTTCATAATGATCACCATATTTTTTGGAAACTTTCATTGCAAGTCACTGGCCCCTTTGGTGGACTTGTTCCATACGAATAGGGTTCATCTTCTGTATAGTAACAATAACAATAACAGCATAAAGAAAAACTAAGGCACGCTTCATCCGAATGCTGTTTTGTGTGGTGGGACAGCAGCCTAACTCATTTATTCAGATATGTTCCCAGTTCATTAACATTAGGCTTGAAGGTCAGCCAGGAATAGGCTGGTATGTCTTCCAAATAAGACTCCAAAATGAGCTGATTTTGACCCGACTGAAAACCCGTGAGAACTTCACTGCTGTAACAGGCAATGTTGGAAGCCTACTGAACAGTAAAAGAGAACAAAGAATGTAGGCCAAAGGCCAAGCGCTGGGACCTATGGGGTTATTCATGGCAGAAAGGAAAATTGACAGTCAGAGGCTTTGAAAGGTGCAACAGGATGAGAACCTCGCAGTTGCACTATGAGTCAGCTGTCAGAGGGGGTGGAAAGTAATGTGGAAGAAAGAAAATATGAACGGAGGTAAGGTAAAAGGAATGGGAGAGGTTGCAGCTAGGAGCCGAAGGGAAACTGCAAAGTAATGCCTACAGTGCACCGTGTTGAGGTGCATTGACGTTACTAAGGCCCTCAAGAGATACTGGACAGTGAAAACAGACAGTACATCAGAGGTTCGGGAATTTTTAAAGCCCAGGTGAAATTTCAAATTTATTTATTATCTTTATTCAATTCATAACCAAAAAAATATTTTGTGCAGAATATATATATATATACATACATATATATAGCTATATATATATATATATATATATATATATATATATATAATATATATATATACATATATAGACATCACATACACACACACACATATATATATATATATATATATATATATATATATATATATATTATATATATATATATATATATATAATACATTTACAGCTGATCCGTGAAATATATTAAAGTGTTTGGACATGAGCTTACATTAACTACATGGTAATTTATTTATATTTTGTTTGTTCGGAGAATTCCTTATATAAATTTCGGTGAACACTTTTGCTCATTATTTAGTTTTAGTGGATATTTCCTGAATACAGCCAAGATAATGCAGAGAAAAATATGTGGATAGAAGTATAAAACTCATATTACGATTAGATAAGCAGATATGTCCCCATGAAATTCAAGTCATGATTTAAACTGAAAAAGTATCAGCATTAATGAGCATGTTATATATATAAATAATAATAATAATAATAATAATAATAATAATAATAATAATAATAATAACAATAATAATAATAATAGCAGCGTAAGTCACTAAAAGGATGAAGAAATTAACATTGGTCTAAATGTAAATATACACTTGAAATATAATAATAATAATAATAATAATAATAATAATAATAATAATAATTAATAATAATATATATATATATATATATATATATATATATATATATATATATATATATATATATATATATATACGTATATACATAATTACAATTACACGACTGGATTTCTTCGCCAATAATAAATAAGAATATTAATTTAAAAAAACCCTCATAGTAGCACGAGTCTTCAAATGGAGAAACAAATCCACAGTTATGTAAATGTACATTTATTTAAATTTAAAAACAGAGAGGACAGCTTTCGGGAATCTGTTCGGTTCCCCTTATCAATCTGACACGTTGATATAGCACTCCAGCGAAATAAACATAACAGGAGTAAACATAACTGTGGATTTGTTTGCTCCAATAATAATAATAATAATAATAATAATAATAATAATAATAATAATAATAATAATGATAATAATAATAATAATAATAATAATTATATATTGCTGCATCAGCTGCATTCAACTTGTAAATAGTCTTCTCTATTTTTTATTCAGCAATAATCTTTCAATAACACTTGTTTGAAAGAGGGTCTCCCTTCCAATAAATAATAATAATAATTAATAATAATAATAAATAAAATTAATAATTAAATAATAATTATTATTAAATAAATAAAATAATAATAAATAATTATTATTAATTATAATAATAATAAAAATAATAATATAATAATAATAATAATAATAATAATAATAATAATAATAATAATAATAATAAAGAAGGTAAGAGATTATCGAGTGTGTGGAAAAGCAGGAACGCTTGAAAGAAACAAAACAAACTGGTGACCTCTGTTAAATCCAGAGCCGTAGTCTTCAAGGGACTCAATTTTCTGGGTAAAGCTTTAGCACACATAAGCGTTACAGAGTTTCAACCGCTTCAAAGTCTACAACATCCTAAAACGTATCATTGCAGTGGGTCCCCCCCGAATAGCCATTGCAGCTGGCTAGACGCTGCTGAATTTCTAATTCGAACAGATGGCCCATAACGGACTCGCAAACGATGCCAAGTGACGGCTGGAGAATGTAAACCTTCTGATAAATTCTGGAACAACGGGAGATCACTTGTTTGGTGCACTTTACCCTAGAGGGGATATAAAATGGTGCAAATCACACGTAAGATTCTCGACTTCAGAGGCCCTATTAACCGTCACACCGAAGCCCTGTGGCACAGCCTCCCTATTGAGGGTGCCGTGCCAGGGAAGGTGCTATGCTAACTTTTTCTATTAATTTATTAATTTCTTGATATATTCGTTTTTCCAATAACTGATCTCTTTCTGTACATCCCTTTACCTTCTGTTACTTCTTCCGAATGAGCAGCATATTCTTTGGAAGTTTGGCTTTCAAGTCAATTGTCCCAATGGTGGGTTTGTTCCATATGAATTGGGTTCATTCTTCTGAATAATAATAATAATAATAATAATAATAATAATAATAATAATAATAATAATAATAATAATAATAATTAATAATAATAATAATAATAATAACAGATGGAGTGGTAAGTGCCAATACACCAAACTTGAAGCTGACTGACAAAACCAAGAAGTATTATTATTATTATTATTATTATTATTATTATTATTATTATTTATTATTATATATGATTATTAATTATTATTATTATACTTTATTATTATTATTTATTATCGCGATACCATGGGACACCAGACTAGATAAAAAAAAGAAGATAAAAAACTGATAAGTATCAAGACCCGAAAATAGAAACAGAAGGATATGGGATATGCCAATGGAAATTGTACCCATAATCATAGGGACACTAGGCATGATCCAAAGATCCCTGAAAAGGAATCTAGAAAAATTAGACGCCAAAGTAGCTCCAGGACTCGTGCAGGAGTGTGTGCTCCTAAAAACGGCGGACATAGTAAGAAAAGTGATGGACTCCTAAGGAGGCAGGATGCAACTCGGAACTCCACACTATAGATACCACCCAGTTAATACGACGACAGATAATAATAATAATAATATACCCTCTGCTGTAAAGTCTCAATTAGATATATCTATTGTTATTTTCGGGTGCGAAAAAGGAACTCGATATATTCTCCAACGACCAAAACAAACTTGAAAAAAGGAGCAGGAAGGTCTAGCCAATAATTCCAGGCGGTACCTGACCTCTGCACTCGATAAGTGGATTAACACGCAGCGTTGCATCACAACTTTGACCCACGTGACACACAGCAATGTCACCCTTGTGCTTTGCTCCTCAGAGAGAGAGAGAGAGAGAGAGAGAGAGAGAGAGAGAGAGAGAGAGAGAGAGAGAGAGAGAGAGAGAGAGAGAGGGGGGGGGGGGTGTTGTTGCATTTAGGCCACAGGCCAAGCGCTGGGAGCTATGAGGTTATTCAGCGCTAAAAGGGAAACTGACAGTACGAAGGTTTGAAAGGCGTTACAGGAGGAAAACCTCAAAGCAGTTGCACTGTGAATCAACTGTTAGGAGTGGGGAGAAAGTAAGATGGAAGAAGGAGAATATGATTAGATATACAGTAAAAGGAACGAAAGGGATTGCAGTTGGGGGCAGAAGAGACGCTGTAAAGAATCAACTAATGCCTATGATGCACCGCATGAGTGTTTTTATATGGAGTTTTGACGTTGCATGGAACCAGTGGTTATCCAGCAACGGGACCAAAGGCTTTACGTGACTTCCGAACCACGTCGAGAGTGAACTTCTATCACCAGAAATACACATCTCTAACCCGTCAGTGGAATGTTCGAGAATCGAACTCGTGGCCACCGAGGTGGCAGGCCAAGACATAGCAATCACGCCACTGCACCGCATGAGATAAACTGGCGGCCTAGTCCCCCCGCCCCCTCCCTTCAGGGTGTGCATTTCAGAGCACGTGGGAGGGACTGTCAGAGATTCCGAAATATGCATAGAAGATTATCAAACAATTTGCAGTATATCATATCCAGAGAAGAAAACCGATAATATATGATTCAGAATTATTAATAGTTAAACTGCACCAATTGTCAAAGTCCATTATTTAAATTGCTTTCACAATGAGTGAATACATTTTGCTCTTTTTAATATAATAAACATTAAGAGAGAGAGAGAGAGAGAGAGAGAGAGAGAGAGAGAGATTCACTCTTCTGCAGTTCGACTCCAGCTGGTTACTCGTATGTAAGGAAATCGATGGACTTACTTGCAATTATGCCACGCCCCCTTGGACAAGTACTTTCACAAGGGGGACTGAAGTGTACTTACGTATGAATGCATGCATACGTGATGGAGGTTTTTTTTCTATAAATATTTAAGCAGTATTCAATATATATATATATATATATATATATATATATATATATATATATATATAATTAATTATATGGTCAAACTACTAGTTATCTACTTGAAGGTCAGTGAAACTTACAAGAAAAATAAAACAAAGTAAATATAATTAATATAATAAAAACGTAAACAGGAACAGAAATTGACAAGCATCAAAACGTCACTGTTTATAATAAGATTTATCTTAGCATGGCCGCAGTCGAACAGAATAAAACAGAACAAAGAATTTAGGCCAAAGGCCAAGCGCTGGGACCTATCTAGTCATTCAGCGCTGAAAGGGAACTTCACAGAGTAAAGGAGGTTTGTAAGGTATAGCAGGATGAAAACATCGAGGTTGAATGAATCAACTCCTACGAGAAAGTGGAAAGAAAAGAATATCAACGGAGATGCAGTAAAAGGGAATGAAAGAGGTTGCAGTTAGGGGCATAAGTAAGGGACGCTGCAAAGACCCTCTAAGTAATGCCTGTACTGCACAGCATGAGGCCCACTGACGGCACTACCCCCTTGCGATAGCACGTAATGGGAAATTCCAAATCGTGCCTGAAAAAGGTATTAATCATTAGGGCACTGAATCTAACCCTACCATCACCGCTGACATCCCCTCATTTCGGAGCTACAAACGAAAAGCTACAGTCACGAGGAATCTTGCATCAACTGATCAAATCTGAGACCATTTCTGGAGTTACCAACTTCGAAAAGAAAATCCTCATCTCACTTTTTTTTTCTTTTTTTCACATCTCTTGAATACTAGCTAATGTTACTTTTTCACACTCTTCATATTGGGAACGTTGCTTTGTCAGCTCATGCTAAGACTTTTAAGAACATTTTTAGTGTTAATTCAGATTTTACCTGACTTACATGCTCTTTCATAACTACTATAATACCAGAATGTTAAAAGCGTCTACTCTGTGTGAAAGCAAAAACTGAGACTCACTAAAACGAGAGAGAGAGAGAGAGAGAGAGAGAGAGAGAGAGAGAGAGAGAGAGAGAGAGTATGGCATATCTGTCAATAAACAGATATATTATACTGTAAATAAATATGGTCGTAATCGACATCAAGTCCACATGTCTACGGCTTACTTCTTCGCATAAAGTTCCCCCCCCCCCCCCCCTTCTCTCTCTCTCTCTCTCTCTCTCGCGCGAATGGCACTATTTCAGCCTGTTCTATAGTTGTCGTACTTAAGTTGTTTTATTTCATTGCTTTTATTTCTTTAAGGTTGAGAGAAGAGCACATCCTAATGGAAGCAAACATGAGAGAGAGAGAGAGAGAAGAGAGAGAGAGAGAGAGAGAGAGAGAGAGAGAGAGAGTCAGCCTTTCAAGGAATCTGGCCCAAGTTAATCGAGATTGGGAGAAAGGAGGGAGATGATTGGGAGTAGGAGGCGGACTTGTTGGGGTGGGGGTGGGGGTGTAGGGGGGGGGGGGGTTATAGACTAAAGGTGAGGTCCGCTGAGACTTCAAATTTACAGACGAGGATCAATTTGCAGCTTCGGTCATCTTCAGTGTTTATACTTACAAGAAGTTTTCTAGGCAAACAGAACATGTTAAAAGAATTATCTTTTGTGACTATATATATATATATATATATATATATATATATATATATATATATATATATATATATATATATATATATATATATATATATATATATATATATATATATATATAGCATATATATACATACATGTAATTTCTTATTATTCTAAACTGTTATCATTCTACAAGATGGGCAGGTGTCTACAAGTTAAATATTGACGACAGACAAACAAAAATGGCAAATTACAGTATAAGTACTAATTAAGGAGAGAGAGAGAGAGAGAGAGAGAGAGAGAGAGAGAGAGAGAGAGAGAGAGGGTATTACACCCTAAAATCGAGAGCATTCGTTTTCTAAAGAAATGACGACGAAAAGAATCTTAGTTATTATAATAATAAGGTTAGCAATGAACAGTGATGACGAAATAAAACGAATGAAGGGGAAATAGGGGTAAGCAAACAACTAAGGGAAAAAAACTCGGACCATTTCTTAGGCATCATACCAAAAATGAACGAGCCCTTACAAAATCCCTCGACATCTCAAAGAGCCCAATTTTGGGACAAAACTTAAAGAAGACCATTCAAAACTCCGTCAACTTCGAAGGGAGCCGAAGGGAAAAACACCTCTCTCTCTCTCTCTCTCTCTCTCTCTCAGAAAATGATTAAATGAAAACTAAGGAAAAAGACGACGAAGCATAGGCAACAAACAGGTATGCATTGATGATCTTGAGGTTGGTTAGAAGCCCCAGAAATTATTTTTAAGGGAAGAACAACAGAAAGTTATGTACGTTTTCATAACATGCATTATACGAGTTGGTTTGGGCATTCTAAGTCATGCAAACTTCCGCTTTACCACCTCTAAAGCCGAGGTTATGTTTTCAGTTCTGTTTATCTGTGTATCACAGGAGAATTCTGCAAAACTGATGATCGGGTCTGACATTTCTTAGAATTATACCATTTAGGCCGAAGGTCATTCATCACTGAAAAGATATGTGAGAGTAAAAGGTTACAAAGGAGTAACAGGCGTATGCATATCCCCACAACAGCACTAAGATTAGAATACCAATATAAAAAGGAGTTTAACCAGACCACTGAGATGACCCGCAGGGTTTCTTCAAACGGCTAGGGGAGGTTTGACTGAAGGCAAATATATACAAGTAACCAAAACTGGATCACAGTGAAAACAGAGCAAATTCTGATCAAATGCTCAGTTTGACCAGTCGTCATCACAGCAGTAGATGACAAGGAACTACACTGCAAGCTACCTTTTTAAATGGTAAGGTATTAAGTTCAAATATTCCACCTGACGATGACAGGGTAAATTCCCCCTTGTGTGGGTCAGTTGGTAGCACCCCTGCTCTTCAATCGAAATACCTGGATTCGGTCCCGATTGAGTAAAAAAAAAATTATATATATATATATATTATATATAATTATAGTATATATATATAATATATATATATATATATGCTATATATATGGAGTATGATCACATCACCGTGATTCATATGTACGCATTAAGCTACAAATGTCCTTTAATATTAAATTCGCTCCACCTCAGAATTAATATATTTTTCATATATGTTAACTGAAGGGAAATTTTTGGTTGATAATAATTCCGTCAGCTCCCGGGAGCGAACCTAGGAACCCAGAAACCAAGACATAGAGGGAAGCGTCTGTAACCCCTTCAGTTAACATATATGAAAACACATTAAAATTCTGAGGTAGAGCGAATTAGATATTAAAGGACATTTGTTGCTCAATATATAAATTATATATATATATATATATATATATATATATATATATATATATATATATATATATATATATATTAATGGTCAGTTATA
This sequence comes from Macrobrachium nipponense, assembly GCF_015104395.2. Taxonomy (NCBI): domain Eukaryota; kingdom Metazoa; phylum Arthropoda; class Malacostraca; order Decapoda; family Palaemonidae; genus Macrobrachium; species Macrobrachium nipponense. Next base: position 48,625,920 of record NC_061101.1, read on the forward strand.
ATAATTCATAACAAGTACCGAAGCTCCAACCCAATCTGAAGCCACCACCAAAATGAGACCAAAACAAAGAATAAACTTTAAATGAAAAACGAAACATGACAGAAAATATGAAGAAGATAAACGAAGAAATGAAACTCGCCTTCCTGCTCGACTTTTGGAGGCATTTGCACCCACTTCCATAAGTCCCAACGATTCCAGCGCATAATTACGAAGATCGTTTCATAATTTGCTCCGGGCTAGAGAGAAATTTCTAGAAAACTGTGGCAAGTACCTCGCAAAAGAAGATTCACGGGGTGAATGATAATCTTAGAATATCTGAATCAACGGACTCTCTGAATTATAATTCTCTTTTTAAAAGTTACAATAAGCCAAGTGAATATGTAATTCAGCAGAACTCGAGTTCTTGTTCAGCAATTTAGCGTGGGAGTTAAGTGTTGGATTAGTTCCTCGCTGGACGCCTGGTTTTCGCGCTCGGCTGCCAATCCGGTGGTCCGAAGTTCGAATCCCGACTCGGCCAATGCGGAATCAGAGGAATTTATTTCTGATGATAGAAATTAATTTCTCGATATAGTGTGGTTCGGATCCCACAATAAGCTGTAGGTCCCGTTGCTAGGTGACCAATTGGTTCCTAGCCACGTAAAAAAATATCTAATACTTCGGGCCAGCAGCCCTAGGAGAGCTGTTAATCAGCTCAGTGGTCTGGTAAAACTTAGATATACTTAACCTGCTGGATTGCTAACTTGGCAACAATATCTATATATATTAACATGGTAGAATAATAAAAGAATAAAGAGATTTCTTCCAGAAAGGCAAGTGAGCAAAAAATCCTGGAAGGACTGGAAATGAAAGCGACTTTAACGTCAAGAATGGCACCAATAATTCTGCTGACTTGTGAACCCCTGACCTCAGTGGTTCTCAAAATTTTTTGGGGTATCGTTATCCTCGGCAGTGTTGCGATAAATCACCAATACCCCCATTCCCCTTCAGTTATGTGAAGTTATAATATAAGGGAAACAAAAATATTCGAATGCTTAATGCAGAAGTAAATAGATTCTATTTCTGTATTATTTATTAATTTATTCATTTATTTATTATTATATATAAATTTACTGATTATTACCCTCAAACAACTATTACTTCTAGAAAGTACCCCGTTAACCAACACCACCCCCTCACAGAAACGGCTTCATTAACCCCCCACGGGGGTAGTCACCCCCTCACCCCCATTTTGAGACCCACTGTTGAGTTGACCTCCTCTTACTTCTTTCTAATGATCACCAAATTCTTTGGAAGCTAATAATAATAATAATAAAATTCTTTGGAGCTTGAATTTTCAGTCAATGGCCCCATTGTGGACCAAAAAGAACACTGCTTGTGACCTCGTAAATGAGATTTCTACCCACTAATATAATAATAATATGAAACGCTGCTAATGACAAGCTCCGAGTTAATACACCGTGTAAAGAACTGAAGCCGTTGTAATTGGATCAAAAAGCGAAGAACTTAAAAAGGGCTAAAAAGATATGAAAAAGATTCCCTCGAACTCTGGAGAGAGAGAGAGAGAGAGAGAGAGAGAGAGAGAGAACGAGGACGAGAAGAGATAGAGAGAGAGGAGAGAGAGGTAGAGAGAAGGAAGAGGAGAGAGAGAGCTGAGCTCCCGAGTCAACACAATGATCTTCATTCTTTACCTTCTGCCGCCACCTGGCTATTTTTCTTCTTCTTTTCTTTCTTTGTCGCAGGACGAGTTCCCTTTCAAAACTGCCCAGAATCTCGTTTCTCATAAATATTTTCATTCAAGGCGACCAAACATTCGCAAAGAACAAGACTTCAAGGCTATATGCCTCCCAGAGCAAGATAACACTGAACGGTGAACATCGTATAGGGGGAGGTAATTATTATCATGATGATGATCATTATTATTATTATTATTATTATTATTATTCAGATGATGAACCCTATTTTCATATGGAACACACCATAGAAACCACTGACTTGAAATTCAAGTAGTAAAAAAAAAAAAAAAAAAAAAAAAAAAAAAAAAAAAAAAAAAAAAAAAAAAAAAAGGGGCAAAAAAAAAAAAAAAAAAAAAAAAAAAAAAAAAAAATAAAAAAAAAAAAAAAAAAAAAAAAAAAAAAAAAAAAAAAAAAAAAAAAAAAAAAAAAAAAAAAAAAAAAAAAAAAAAAAAAAAAAAAAAAAAAAAAAAAAAAAAAAAAAAAAAAAAAAAAAAAAAAGGGGAAAAAAAAAATTCAAAAGTGCAAAAAAAAAAAAAAAAAAAAAAAAAAAAAAAAAAAAAAAAAAAAAAAAAAAAAAAAAAAAAAAAAAAAAAAAAAAAAAAAAAAAAAAAAAAAAAAAAAAAAAAAAAAAAAAAAAAAAAAAAAAAAAAAAAAAAAAAATAAGAAAAAAAAAAAAAAAAAAAAAAAAAAAAAAAAAAAAAAAAAAAAAAAAAAAAAAAAAAAAAAAAAAAAAAAAAAAAAAAAAAAAAATTAAAAGTTAAGAAATAGTTTGGAGAAGTTCCCCTAAACTCCAACAACACACAAATGTTTTATCTCTTCTAAAAATATCGAGAGGAAAACATCATTTGATACGAGAAGAAACCTAAGAAAACATTATGAAGCCATCACAGAATTCGGACGATGAAAAGTCCAGTGAGGGATGAATCAATTTCGGCTTTAAAACATTATTGAGATTTATGGGTCTTTCCTCGTTTTTATATTTATAAATGAGAAAATTTTTCATAAAACATATTTATCATTAGCCAAACGTAATATAAATAGAGGGCGGGGGGAGATTAAGGGATTTTACTCCGAAATAGTTTTTAACCTTGCGTCACACGTGGGAGGGAAAGGCAGCTGAATGTCGTGCTCGGCTCTAGTGACTCTAGTCTCTCTGTCTGTTGTACCTCTGCTCTGGTCTGTCTGTCTGCCGTATCTCTGCTCTGGTTTGTCTGTCTGTCTGCCGACCTCTGTTCTCTGTTTGTCTGTTATACCTCTGTTCTGGTCTGTGTCTGTCTGCCGTACCTCTGCTCTGGTCTGTCTATCTGACTGGCGTCCCACTGCTCTGCTCTGGTCTTGTCTGCCTGCCGTACCTCTGCTCTGGTCTGTCTATCTGTCTGCCGTACCTCTGCTCTGTTCTGTGTCTGTCTGCCGTACCTCTGCTCTGGTCTGTCTGTCGTAGCTCTGTTTTGGTCTGGTCTTGTCTGTCAGCCATGCCTCTGCTCTGGTCTGTCTGGCTAAGAGAAATTTCCTGTACATACCTTTGTATCAAAACCAGATGCTACATCCCCGTATGACAAGAACTTTCATATTAATAAATAAAAATAACATCAAGATTCAAACGATTACCTCTATGCCTCTCATTTCGATCATTTTCAAACGATTACCTCTATGCCTCTCATTTCGATCATTACACTTGTCCTGGTTAACAATGAATCATTTCCCTTTTCAGGTACATACGGCAAATCCCTCCACAACAGAGCAAACGGTAAAGGGAAAGAAACTGTCCCCGAACCAAACCGTTTTGGCCAGGAACTGCTGAGAGTTGGCCGAGAGAACGCTTGAGTGCAAGCAATGTGGGAGTCACTACCAAGCAAAAGCCATGAAACCGATATTTGTGACAACATTACGTCAAGGAGGCTGGGTAAAGTAGTTAGCAAGATGATCGTCAGCAAGAGAGAGAGAGAGAGAGAAGAGAGAGAGAGAAAGGTGCTTGGTTGCGAGTGAACCGGTTCTTCGTTAGTAGGATATTGTA